>NC_142435.1:121551818-121854848 GCF_059453495.1 Arachis ipaensis | reverse complement strand
CTACGCAAACCATATCCACTTCTTTTTAAAAGAAGAATTGGAATAGGTTATCACCTAAATCTATAACTTTAAACTCTTCTGGGTGAGACCAAATTGCCCTCATTGTTCCTTCTATGGTACCAACACTAAAGGATTGATCTGCCAAGACTCGGCCTATAAGACTTTTGGCATAGATCTGGAGATTTTTCTCTGTTTCTTCCTCTCCAAACACAATAATATCTGCGTCCTCCAACCCTTCAGTGTCATCTAACACCACTCCCTGATCAGTATTACGTCCAGTCATTGTTACTATCAAAGCACAGTTTAATTTGTATGAGAATTCGATTTAAAATCGAAAGAATTAACCTTATAAAAAGAAACTCGAGCAGAGTACCCTTTAAATCCTACAAGTCAATATTAATTGTAATTTTTTCGTGATCTTATAAAAATATTTTACATTTGCTATATATAAAATATTATTTTCATATTTAAATGTGTGAAAGTATACATTCATATTTTGATGTTCAAAGGTATATATATATAGTTAACTTTTTTTAAAAATAAAGGATAAGCTATTCCTTTATATATGTCTAATGATTATTAGATAAAATTGATTAGCTTATTATAGTTGATACATTGCAATGATTATTTATTCGTATTTTTTAATTAAAATTATCTCTAATTTTGCTCATAGTGATTGCATTAATTAAAAGAATTCTTTTATACTATAAATATTATAAAAAAATCACTTTGCAATTAGAAAAAATAACTTTCAAATAATATACTTTTAAAATTTTTATTGATTTAGATATAGATGAGTAGTATGTATATTTTGATGACTGCATAAGAAAATTACATACATACTAGTAGCTTAATATTATAATAGTTAGATGAGTATGTGATAAACTATTATTTTATTATTTAAATTGTGTTTAATTGTGTGGTTTTATCAAATTTTTACCCATTTATTCATATGATTAGCATGTATTTACAATTCCTTCCCAAAATCACTCCATATGGTTGATCCTAGAGACTTTTAATTATGTATTTTAGTTCTCCTTTATCCCATTCGATGCCGTGATCCGTGTGTTAAGTATTTCAGGCTTCATAGGACATGAATGACTTGGAAATTGGAGATGAGGCTTGCAAAAATAGAAGGAACACAAAAAACTAAGAAGATGACCAACGAGCAATGACGCGAGCGCATGGCCCACGCGAACGCGTGCCTGACGCAAACACGTGGATTGGAGTCTGCACGAATGACGCGAACGCATGACAAGGAAAATCGCTGAATGACGCGAACGCATGGACGACGCGTACGCGTGACCTGCGCGATCTGCAAAAATAACAGAATACGCTGGGGGCGATTTCAGGCCGCATTTTGACCCAGTTTTCGGCCCAGAAACACAGACTAAACCTAGGGAACATGCTGAAACTCAACACGCATCCACACACATTCAGATTCATCACATTAGGATTACGTCAGTTTTAGATCTAAGTTTTGAGATTTGCATTACATTGATAGTTTATGCTTTTGCTTGGATTTTTGGATGCTGAGAGTCATTACCTCCGTTGAAGACATTACTTTAGTTTGTTTTCTTATTCCCTTATTTTTAATTAGTTACTCATTGACTCTGTTCAGATAATTATGTTCCGTTTTTGAATTTATTAATATATAGAGTTATTTTTATTTTAATTAATTTTAATTCTCTATTTTATTTTATTTAATTATGTCTTCTCATATTTTTATGATTATTAATTTCATGTCAATGGAGTAGAATTTCTACTTGACATGGGAGTTGATTAAGAGGAGATACTTGAGTTGGAATGCTCAAGTGCTTGGTTGAATTGGACGTTGTTATCTAATTCCATACCTACTAGCACTAGATCTCCCCAAGGGGGAGGACTAGGAATTGAGGGTAAGAGTTAGTTTTATCACCATACTTTCCCTTAATTAGTAAGGGATAACCGAGTGAGAACAACACCCTTTTTACACTACACTTGAGAAGATCCCAACAAGAATAAAAATTCTATTTAATTATTTCCCCAATCAAGACCTTTTATTCAGAGTATCAATAATTATTCTTAGTTTATTTTTATTGCTTTAATTTTTAATTACTTGTTATCAAAAATCAATTTTTCTGAAAACCCCTAGTTAATAAAATAGCACTCTTTCCTGCAACTCGTTGAGAGACGACCTGGGACTCATACTCCCAGTATTTTATTTCTAAAATTTGTGACAACCCTTTTTAAATTGGTGAGGCAGATCTTAGCCGGTTAAGAGCTATACGTGCAACGCTGTCCTCTTAATTGAAATATCTAAATTGGTTAACTTCTGCCACGTACCCGTATGTTAATCGATGAATGCATAACAAAATTTATATACCAGTAGTTCATCAAAATTAAATATAATATTTTAGAATTATTTGTAAATTTTGTAAGAAATAAATCTTCTTAAGTTTAATTTCAAATAAAATATTAGTAAAATTTTACTCAGGTATATACTACAAGTCTACAAGAATAGAAAATCTCATTTCACTTTACTACAACAATAATAATGGTCAAAATTAAATCAGATGAATTCTATTATACATAAATCATACTTTTATATATCATATTAGTGTATGTTTTCGTATTCTGTGTAACACCTTACCACACAGAGCCTTATGCTTAAGTCATAAGACAGAGGTGACGAGGTATTACGACCTCTAAAAATAAAATTTAGTACATATAGTATTGTGAAGAATGTTTATAACTAGGAGCCTTTGAAAGAAATGGGGTAAATCAAAACCGCAACTCGAAAAACGCAACACTCCGATCGCTAACGTAACGAAACAGATAAAGGATAAGCTAATGCAAGAATATATCCAAAGAGTGCCAAAAACTCAAATATCCAAAACTCAAAATCCGGTTGCAAAGAAAATCGGTCCGAGCATAGAAGTATATACAAATATATATAAAGCAAAAAACCTAAAAGAAACCCAAAGGGCGAATACTAAAACCTATTCTCCAAAACATCCTCTAAGAGGAGTCAAAACAGTATATTTGTATACATTATTTAGTGGAGATAAAAGTATCTAAGTAAAAACATAAGACCAAAAAAATAGAGTCCCGAGAACCAAGGATCTTCGCTAATCCAGAAGTCTCTAGCATGCCTCAGCGAGAAGCATCACGTCCTGCATCTGAAAACCACAAAATCTGCATGGGTGAGAACCAGAGGTTCTCAGTATGGTAACAGTACCCACATATCTAACATGTAATGTTCTGGAAAAGGCGAAGGCAATCCTAGAACTTCCACCATATAATTCAAAGCTTATAAACAGACTAAACCATAAATGGCAACTGACTAAGAATTTTTAGTCTAACTAATACTTCTCTTTCCAATTCCTGCAGACCTCCCAATCGCCAGCAGTAATATAATATGGCAAACACAATTATATCAGACAAGAAGATATACAGATAGGAAGCAGATATGACATTTAGATAATTAGCAGGTAATATGCAGTCAATTAGGCAATTCCAAACAATTCACATAGTATGCATATGATGAATGCCTGTCCTAATGGCTGATGATATCATCTGTCGGTTATATAGCTAACCCGACAAGTCCTGGTAGCTAACCATTAGACTGTCCCTTTGTCGTACATCCCCAACTCGAGTTCTACTCAATCATAAATCATAATTCATATCCAACACCCTCACTGGTGTATATTCACGGGGCGAGCTCATCCAGAACTTTCACAGTGTCCGGCCACACTTACGACATAGGGTCAGCAGAGTATCGAGTCTCCACCTGGAGCACATGGTGGCTAGCCATTGCTTTCTCCCAGGGAAACTCATATCTCAGATAGTGGAAGTGCAACATTCAACATTTCATTCAATACGCATATATGCAATCATACTCAGCCATAATTCAATAATGGCTCAGCCATAATATGGCCATAACTCAGCCATTCAGCTCATAATTCAATCCATAACCAGCCAATTCATTAACAATTGCAGCCCTTCGGCTCATGGCATATCAAGCACTTCCACATTCATCCTCCGTATCTCATACAATGATCCTCGATCATCATTCATCATTAATTCTCTCCTTTCTTCATTCATAAGCTATCACATTTCCTATCTTCTTACCACTGCTAGCCTTATCATAATGTTTTAAGACATAAGGGGTGAGATCGGAGGCTTAGAAGTCTGAAATTTGGTTTTAAAAACTCAAAAATCAACTTTGGGATGAAAACAGGGACGCGCACGCGCATGCGTGGATGGGAGAAAAACCAAGTGACGCTTACGCGTCAACCACGCGTACGCGTGGGTGCATTTTGTTCCCCAGGCACAAAGCTGGCACAACTCTCTGAAATTTGGCTGGGCAATTAAATTCGCTCATCGACACGTACGCGTGGGCCACGCGCACGCGTGGATAGTGAAACTTTGAAAATGACGCGTGCGCGTCGGCCACGCCTACGCGTGGGAGTGCTTTCTGCCAAAAATTTTACTAAGTTAAAAAGCTGCAGAATTTACAGTTTCAAACCCCAATCTTCCGACGGGCATAACTTCTTCGTTTCAAATCATTTTTCACCCGTTCTTCAAACGGCATAAACATCCCGGATCCAATTTCATTTCTAAATAAGTTTAGCACAAAACGGGAATCCGGAGTCCAAGTTATGCTCCGTCAAAGTATGCCCAAAAACCACATTTTCATACAAAATAACAAAGTGCCATTTTCAAAACAATCAATTCCAACTCTTTGTAAAATCAACCAAAAATACCAAAATTCAGCCTCAAGCCTCCTCAACTCAAATGTTAACATTTTTATCAAAACCATAACCATCAACCCACTATATTGGCCAATCTCATCAAATAATCCAATTTAAAACACAATACCATGTTATATATATTGTCCTCATTCCGATTTCCAACAACACCATTTCCAATCAATCATCAATACATACAATCATCACCACCCTCATTCTCAACATGGTTTCACCCACATTTCAACCTCAACTAATTATCAATCATATATTAAAACATGCATATCTCTCATGCATCACACCACCAAATTATCAATATTCATAATTACATATATGACCATACAATTGGTTTCAACCATTCAACAACATCAACTATTCAAATCCTATCTTAGGGCCTCTAGCCTAAGTTTTCACACCACATTACATTTTAGATACAAGAAACCGAGACCATACCTTAGCCGATTTTCCCGCTCAACCCAGAGCACTTCAAAATCACTTTTTCACAAGCTCACCAAGCTTCAACACCTCCAAGAACAGATTTTTATCACACCAAAGCCCTTTTCCAAGCTTCTCAAAATCTCAATCAAGCTTCAATATTCACATGCACACTACCTAAGCCACAATCATCATATTCAAACACAACAACTCAATATCCAACATCATAAACCAACAAAGTCCATTAGGATTGAGAAACTTACCACACCCAAGGACCAAGGAGACAATATTACTCTTCTCCATCAAGCTAGTTGGGTCCTATAACATCAAAGAGCCCAAAATCTCAATATTTTTCCCAATAAATTCAAATTTAAGGCTGAGAAAATTGGAATAATTTCGTAGCTTACCTCAAGAATAAAGTAGTGGGTTTTGTAGAACTCTTTGCGGTAAACGCATGATCACAAACGGTGCGGCAATCGGAGTTCTGGATCAAAAGTTATGGTGGTTTGAAAATCAAAAGAGAGGTAGAACCATGAGAGAGTGTTCTTCCCCCCCCCTCCCCCAATTTTCTCACAAGTTCAGCGTGTTTGAGTGTGTAGAGAGGAGAAAGAGTACTGAAATGAGGATTTTAGGTTTAGTTTGGTTGGACCAAGAGCCCAATATGGGTCCAGTTGGTCCGGTTTGGCCCGTTCGGTCTAATCTTTGGCTGATTTCTATAAAATTGGTATCGAAATTCTCGTCTCAATCTCCTCTATCATATTAAGCCATAAAAATCACATTTTTGACTTTCTAAAATAAATTCTCATTTATGGGATAATTAGTCATTAATTAACCAGGTTTTACATCCTGTATAGGATAATACATAAAATTATATAAAAAAAAATTAATAAAAAATAAAATAAAAAATATGTATAGTAATTATTATTATAAATATTTTATAAAGTTATAATTAAAATCAAACTCTAAGAATTTTTAATATTAAAAATAATTAGTATTTGTCTTAACCAATTTGAGTTTGTTGAGTGGTCATCTCACTCGTTCGTTTAAGCAAGTATTAGGAGTTCGAATCTCGTCTTGCGTGCGTAGTAATTCAGTGGCTAGCGGTTGATCATTAATAAATAAAGTATCAATATATGGTTAGACTTTATAGGAATACCAAAACCCACGCGTACCCGACCCGTCCCTGACCGGTTAGGACGGGTAGTACTAACCCAACCCGAGGTAGGGGTGAGTTTCATTCGGGACGGGGTGTACCCGCCCCAGGGTATATACATAGAAACACTTTTTAGGGATTAGAATTTGTCTCACATCATATATTTAGTGATTCACAGTCGTAGTCCATTTCCATAGCCATACCAGAGAGACCCAGTCATCTTTACCCAGAGTCTTCTTCTTCTTGACTTCTCCGTAGAAAGCCTCACAGCTCTCGTTGCTGTCACAGCTCCTGTCGTCTCGCCACTGAGCCCATCGTCGTCGCTACTGAGCCCATCATTGTCTACCTTCACAACTCTCGTCGTCACCGCTGCTGAGCCCATCACCATCGTTGCTAAGCCCGTCGCCACCTTCTTACTGAGCCCCTTTCTGCTAGGTAAATTCCTTAAACCCGTCGGGAGCCCCTTTTTATAGGTAAATTCCTCTCCCCCTCCCTCCTTCCCTCCCCCCCCCCCCCTCTCTTTCTCCATCACATTGTGAGTCTGTTAAGTTCTTCTCTTCTTCTTCCATAGACTCATCACTTGATCGTCGCTGCAGTTTTATGTGAGTTTGTCATCAGAGCCCCTTTTTCCTGAGAATGTCGCTATCTTCTTCCTCTATCTCCCTGTCTACAGATAAGTTTCTCTCTCTGTCTCTCTCTCTCTCACGCATTATGAATGACTGAATCTGTATTTCATTGAATCTGTACTTAGTAAAATTGTGAATTTGTGTTGTAATTTTGTTGGTGAAGTTGTGAATTTGTGTTGCGATTTTGTTTATATACGTGCAGTGAGTCTAATCTGCATTTCACTTATTTCTGTCCATATTATGTATTAATATTTTTCATGATTGATTCTAAGATTATTTTATATAAAAATAAACATGTTTCATGATTGATTCTTTATTGAAGTGTGCGTGTTCTCCTTATATAAAGTTCATTTTGTATTTTTTTTATTTTAAATCATTGTCGACATTGGGTCTAGTTACTGATGTTGGCATGTTGCAATAGTTTATATATGTTGGTTGAGAATTAGGACTTTTGTGATTTGCTTGATTTATATATGTGTAATGGGTTTAATTGCTGATATTGCAATAATTTGCTCAATTTTTTCAATACGTTCTTTCTATATGGTTTGCTTAGTTTTTTCAATTTTTTTAATATAGATGCTTTAAGATTATTTCATGGCTAGTAATGTTAGAGAAGATACACAAAGTAACAGTATTATTCCTAATGATATTGAGATTGAAATTCAAAGTAATGTTAATCCACTACATATTAAATTTGTAGTGATAAGACATTAGTTTTTTTATTTCATATTATTTGACATTAAATGAATTTTATTTATTTCATATTATTTGACATTAAATGAATTTTATGTTTACATTTTAATTTATGTATCAATTTTAATTTTTTTATCTTAATTTATGTATGAATATGTAAATTTTAAAGTGTTATAGGATGGGTAGAGGTAGGAAAGGTACCCGCAGGAGAGGGTTAGGTACAGCATTCTACTATCCGTAAGTATAGGTGGGGTAGGTAATTGAGAAGTGTAAGGATGGCGAGGTGGGGCCAAGTAGGGCAAAAATTTGCCTCATTGCCAACCCTATACGTGGTGGATTAGTTTTTGACCTATTCAGTTAAGAAATATCGTATAAAAAAATAGTAGTTGTCTTTAAAGTAGAATAATTTCTCGTTGATAGCAATATTTATGGAAATTTATTTTTGTTAAAATTTACATGCGATAATTTTATTTGTTAGTATCATATTCATTATTAAAGTCAAAACAATATGATCAATAGTGTTACCTGTTAAAATTTCACATTTTATGACATGATTTTCAAGTTTATAAATTTATAGACTTATGTCATTACAAAAGCTATTAAGTTGGTTAATATTTCTTGATAACATTATTGGAACACCATCGTTGAGTATTAGTTTGTGGGAAGAGAAACCAATAACAATTTTTGTTATTCAATATATAATTTATTCTATTATAAAATGGATTATTATTTGCTGAATTGGTAAATACATTTTCTTCTAATTTCTTACACTATTTTATTTGGCAATGTTCTTGATAAACCCCGATTTTGTGGTTTATCTTGTGCTTATTTTGGAGGATTTTATCACCTTTTCTCACATTTATTCAATGAAATAGCATGGTTTTGCAATTCTCCCTTGATTTGTGCTTAAATGTGAAAACATGCTTTTTAGGCATTAAAATAGCTAAATTCAATTCACTTTAATTCCATTCGATGCCTTGATGTATTTTTTGAGTGATTTCAGGTTCATAGGGCAAGTATTGGATGGAATAAGTGAGGAGAAAAGCATGCAAAGTGGGAGAACTCATGAAGAAATGAAGGAACCATAAAGCTGTCAAGTCCGACCTCTTCGCACTCAATCGACCATAACTTGAGCTACAGAGGTCCAAATGAGGCGGTTTCAGTTGTGTTGGAAAGCTAACATCCGGGGCTTCGAAATGATATAAAATTTGCGCCATGTACATGTGCGCGCCAATTCTGTCCGTGGCCCACTAAAGTGAAATCACCCCCAGCGATTTCTGAAGCATTTTGGGCCCAATCCAACTCATTTCTGATGCTATTGAACCCAAGGATTGAAGGGGGAAGGAACCAAGTAGTCATAGTTTAGTTTTCATCATGTTTTAGGGTAGAATTCTAGAGAGAGAGAGGCTCTCTCCTCTCTCTAGATTTTAGGATAGTTTAGGTTTAATTTTCTTAAATCCAACTTTTAATTCTTGTTTTAATTTAGTTTCTCCTTTTAATTTCTTGTTGCTACTACTCTATTCTTCTTAGTTCTCTTGTCAATTTTACTTTTATGTCTCTTTTTATGTTCATGAGCCCTTTGTTGGATTTGAATCTTTTCTTTAATGAAATTTAATGTTTGATGTTCTTTTATTGATGATTTGAGTTGTTGATTTACTTTTCTTGCAATTGATAGTTGCTAGATTTTATTATTCTTGCACATTTACCATGCTTTCCCTTTGTACCCACCAAGTGTTTGACAAAATGCTTGGTTGGACTTTAGAGTAGATTTTGAGCATTCTTGGCTTGGAAAGAGTAATTGGGCAATCTTGAGTCATGAAAATCCAACTTATGTTGGTGATCTAGAGTTGTTAGCTAATATTGTTTCTATTGACTCTAATCTTTTGCTAATTTAATTAGTGAGTTGATTAGGACTTTTGGAATATTGTTTCCATTGACGCTAATCTTTTGCTAATTTAATTAGTGAGTTGATTAGGACTTTTGGATTGAGATTAGCTAGTCTTATTAGACTTTCTCCGAGTATGAGGATAACATGATACCTTCCTCAATCGTCGGAGATGACGTAATGAGATAAATTCTTGTTTATAATTGTGGTATGATTGATTAATCTTGTTTGACTTTCTCCCTATTTGTTGGAGTTGACTAAATAAGATGAATTAATCATTGCATGACTAGGATAGAAAGCCTATGATCTCAACCTTTCCATGAATGTCTCTCTTTATTACTTGCTTTCTTTAATTGCTCTCTTTACTTTTCTTGCCATTTATTTTCTTGTACTCTCATCAATCAAAACCCCCTTTACCCCTTCATAGCCAATAATAATTCACTTCATTGCAATTCCTCGTGAAACAATCCAGAGTCCAAAATACTCCGGTTATTTCTCATTTGGGGTTTGTTAATTGTGACAACCAAAATTTTTGTATGAAAGGATTCTTGATTGGTTTGGAAACTATACTTCACAACGAGAATTCATTCATTTGAGGAAATTCTAAACCGTCAAGAGTTCGTTCATCAAAATGGCACCGTTGCCGGGGAGTTGCAATGGTGTTACATTATTGGCTATTGTGAATATGTTTGCCTTTTGCTTATTTGCTAGTTTTTGTTAGACTTAGGACTTGTTGCTTATTTTTATAGCTTTTGTTTTTAGTTGCTATTATGAATTCTCATCACTTTGGCTATGAGTTTGGCTCAAATTATGTTTTAGGGAATGGAAGCTACCATGAGGATGTGCATCAAGAATTTGGGAATCAAAGATGGGAGGAGCCTCAAGGGATTGATCAACCTTATTGGCAACAACAACCTCTAGATTCTTATGGGTATAATTCCAATCCTAATGCATATCAATCTAATGGATGTGGTGACCCTTATTGTGATTGTCAACAACCACCACCACATGCCTATGAACCACCCCATCAACATGACTTTGAGCCACCTTACTCACAAGCCCATTTTCACCAAACACCTCCATATGACCCTAATCCTTATCCACCATACCAACTACCTTATGAACCATATGAACCATACATGAAACCACTACCATTCCAACACAATTACTCTCAAGAACCACCTCAATATACACCATCTCCATACCCTTACCAAGATGAACCACCTTCCAATTATGAAACTTCCCTCCCAAATAATGAACCTTCTCTTCCACCATCACCTCCCGATGAAGCCCCCACGCAGGAATTGAGAGATCTTGAATCTCATATCTTAAGGCGACAAGAGGAGGATGAAAAGAAGTTTAAAGAGCTAGGAACCAAGATGGCTATCCTAGTGGAAGCAGTTAGCAACATGGCCTCCTCCCAACTAAGCAATCAAGGAACTCCCATTGACGAATGTGGAGAAGCAACCAAGGAGCATAGTGAGGGAGTGATTTTAGAGCTTCAAGGTGGAGAAGAAGAGTTGAAACAAGGATTGCCACAAGGGGAGGAAGATGAGACAATTGAGCCGGAAGGAGTGGTTGAAGACCTAGGAGATGTTGGAAGTCCATGGGAATGTATCATTATAGAGCCCTCTTTCAAGAAGCTTGATATTGATGTTGAGGAGGGTGTACAACCTCCAAGGCATATCATGGTGGAAAACTTTGAAGAGGTTGATCAAGAGATGGATTCAATCATTGAGGAGTTCCTATCTACAATTGAATCCTCTCCCATTGAGCTTGAAATTGAGATCAAAGAAGAAGATGCACAACCTCCCATGCCCTTGGTAAGCAATGAAGAAGAGATTGAACTGGGAGAGAGCTACCAAGAGGAAGAGGTTGAATTTGAAGAAGCTTGTGAAGAGGTGGAGGTAATCAAGGAAGAGTACAAGGGAGTGGAGCTTGCAAGATCATTGAGACCACCCCCTCCTAAGTCACCATCATCCAACACAACATTCAAGTGGGTAAAATTCTTATCTCTAAGCTTCACTTTCTCACTTGAATACGGTTTGATTGAAAATGATGGTCAACTTAGAGCTCTTTGTGAAATTAAGAGTAGGAGAGAGTTGTGTAGTGGTTGGAAACATCACTCTAAGTTCATCATAGTTGCATGCTCAAAGTTTAATTACAATGGTTGGTGTAAAACCAAATTGCATGGGTCTAGGACAATGTTTGGGTGCTCAATTGAGAATTCTAAGGTCATACCACCCAATTGGAATCATGATGATCAATTGAAGATGGGTGTCAAAACAAAGTGTGGGATCCCGGATCGCACAAGAAGAATCAAATTTGGGAGCTCATTGGTTGTGAAGAACTCCATCAAAACTTGAAGATATTAAAATTGAAGAATAAAGATTATTGGAGACTTAAGCATTGGTGGATGTTCAAGGATAGCTTCAAGCACAAGCCACCTTAAGAGGAGCTCCCCATAAGTCCAACTTAAGGATAATAAACAAAAGTGCTAGGTGGGAGACACCCCACCATGGTAAACTCTTTTCATTTTTCTCTTTTGTAAATATTGGTAGAATAGGTTTGATTTCATGTTTTGTTTTGTTTGTTCAATTTATTTGGTAGTATAATATGTTAAATAAGGTTTTAAGGTGTTTGGGTAGTTGTTTGGAGCTTTGGAATGCTTGGTTTGGTGCAAGAACTTGGAAAAATTTTGAAAAACAGAGTACCAACCCGTGCATGCGCGCACCTGGCGCGTACGCGCGCCTCAAGCATTTTCGACCATCCACGCAGACACGCCATGTACGTGGACGCGTGGCTGCAAAAATCTCACCCCTCCATACATTGACCCGAGAGTTGCGCCTACACTGTGCCAGTGTAACACCCTAACTATCAAAGCTCACGCTTCCGGCTGCGCGACTCTGATAGCTCGGACATTACGACGACTTTTATACTATTTAATATTAAAATATGAGACTGTTTAAAACTTTAAATCGCAATACCGCTCCCAAAATACTTTCGTTCGACAACGCACATCCATAGATACCATACAACTTTCAGAAACTCATAAAGAGTACATCCATATATATACATACATATATATAAACATTATTACAAGCATTAACCAATACAATCCCTATCCCTCTTACAGAATATATCAAGATAAAGGCGAGGGTACAATAAACCATAACTAAAATAATACAGAGCATCTCAACAACAAATAAATAAACTCTTCGTAACTTCTGCGCCCATATTCTGAAAGGGGAAAAATGTAGGAGGGTGAGAACATCATCCTCGAAAGGATTCTCAGTAGAGGGTTTTTGGGAATTACTGTAATAGGATACGTGAAGATAAACCGTACCAGTGATTACTACCCGTCTTATGCCTCTTTTCAAAAACAACAGTTTACAATAAAAGGAAAGTCGGAAATCTTTTCTAAAAGAGGAACCGTTCAATTCACAAAAACTCAAAAGCCTTTCAAAAAGGTTTAACCATGCTGAACCAAATTAGCATTTCACACTTTTCCAAATCAGAAACACAAAACCGAAACCAACCATCGGTCCATCTCAATTCAACCACGGCCCTAGGCCCAAACAATCTAACCAACAACCAATCACCATAATCCAACAGAGTCCCAGATGCAAACACAGATAGGAAGTTCAAGCACAAACAAACAGTTATTACAGGTAGAACAGTTAGCAATTAATCACATAGACAAACCAAGTATAATATGCACACCCAACCAATGTCACATAAATGCATATGATGCATGCTTGTCCCTAGTGGCTGATGATATCATCTGTCGGTTATAGGGCCAACCCGACAAGTCCTGGTAGCTAACCATTGGACTATCCCTATGTCGTGTCTCCCAAACTCGATTTATACTCAATATAAGTTTGATCATATTCATGATCCATATCCATCACCCTCACTGGTGAATATTTATGGGGGTGAGCTCATCCGGGGCTTTCACAGTGCCCGGCCACCCTGACGACATAGGGTAAAAAGAGCTTCGAGTCTCAACCTGGAGCACGTGATGGCTAGCCACTGCTTCCTCCTAGGGAAACTCTTATCTCCGATAGCGGAAGTGCAACATCACAACTTATCAATATCTCAGCATAAATGCTTTCATTCTCAATCATGGATCAACATCCGACTCACGGTTCAATCCAGAACCAGCCAATATTCATACATATCATTCAAAGCCATTCCGGCTCACGGTTCAATCCAGAACCAGCCAATATTCATAATCATACACAGCCATTCCAGCTCACAACAAAACAGCACTTCCACATTCAAAATCATCAAATTCATGAAACCGACATTTAAGCCATAAATCATTTTCTCAATTCATTTCACTTTGAAATCAAGTTTCAACTCTTTTCAGCCTTGGCTTTAAAGATCTCATTTCTCAAATTATCTCAGGCTCATAAGCCACTTTTACTCGAGGAAAATTCACCTTTTTAAAATAAGCCACTATCGACTTCCTCTTTCCAAAACTTCCAAAACCATGGAAAGTTAAAGATTCCTTTTGAAACATTCGAAATCACCCATCCAACAATGGGATTTTATAATAAAAGTTCCTTGGCAGAGTCTCAAGTCTTTAGAGGAGAATAGCATAACTCATTTCGCCAAATTCATTTAAAATCATTAAAAACCTTGGCTTCCTAATTTGAGTAGTAAAATAGGATCTAAGCCAAACCGAGTCATATAATCATTCACTTCTTTCAAATCCATTACCTTTACTTAGGCAAAACCAGCTTCAACCCCCATGACAAATTCTAAAGCATTTCAACTGTTCAAAATTGTTTGTCTTGCAAAAGTTCAGAATTCAAAGAGTACTTAAAACCTTTCTCAAAACATTTCAAAATGAAACTTGTCAATAGACATTCAAGTTCTTTCAAAATCATTGAAACTCCTCTAATTGAAACCCCCAAGTCAAATTCAAAGGCATTGCCCTTGTCACATTTAAAACCGCTTTAAAACATAAGTTTCATCTAAATAACTTTCTCCTGAAAGAGATACAATGCCTTTCTTACGAAGCAAGACTAAATCACAATTTCCTCTTTAATAATTCATTTCAAAAGCATGAATCATCCTTTTCTTGATAATTCAAATAAAATAGTAGAAGTCTTTAACTCATCATTTTTCCAAACAATATTTTAATAAAGACTCGGATTTTATAGAAATTTCGGGAGCATCTCCCCTAAAACTTGGACTTTGCCACCCGGTTCAGGTCCCAACAAAACCATTCCACAATCCTTTTCAACAACCCAAAATCCAAAATCAGTTCAAGGCAAGCCAAATTCAACAGTCATCTCAATTCCATATTTCAAGGAACCCGTCTCAAAAATCACATCGTTATCAGCCGAATAAACTCATTTCTAAAGCTTTAAAGAAACGGTTCAGCAATAGTCATTTATCAAACCAGATCATTAAAGCAAGCCAGGCTGAATTCAAGAGTGTATTCTATTTTTCACATTTCCAAGAAAATCCATTCAACTCAAATCGATTTCCAACGAATTAAACTCGATCTTAAAGCTTTAAAAGAATCAACTTCAAAAGCATTTCGTTTCACAAAACCACACAACAATCCAGCCAACAAACGTTCACAATCAATCGAGACAAAATCAAACCATACATAAGGCTGATACAATCACCAAATACACATTTTCTCATATCAGTATCCATATGTAATAATTCCAATAATAAACTATAGTTTTCAGAAAGCGCCCCTACCTCAAAACGCAATTCCATAACCCAAACGCCTCACAGAGTCCTTTCCGCCTCAGCCCGAACTGACGGCAACCAAAACCTCAGCTCCCAGCCATTTTCGCAATAACCATAGCATCACTAATCGCAACATATAATAACCGAAACTCAATCTTATAGCAATTAACGCCATAAACCTCAACGTGAGATTATAGAACAGTAACGAAAGGGCTTTCAAATCGAAACGCTTACCGAACCAAAGAAGGAACGGCTGAACCGAAACAGTGGCGGTCTCCGAACCGGTTCGGCAGCAGCCCGGCAGCCATCTCAAGTGTCAGCGATGACCTGAACCATATGCAGTGACAATGAGGTTCCCAAAACTCGACGAAAAGGAGAACCAACGTAAAACCCTTACCAATAGAATTTTTCGGTGACGACAAAAGCAGCCAGAAGCTCCGGCGGTGCTCCCGGAAGTCACAGAACCACTCCTGGCGGTCAAAAACACAGAGACGCAGCTCCCTTTTCCGGCAGCGACACCTACGGCGGTTAAAACCCCTTTTTGACGACGGCAGCTTCGGCGGAGGCGGCGCCGGTGACGCGAGCACAGCTGGGCATGGTGGCTGAACCCCAGCTCAGCCTCAGGCCTCTCTGTCTCTCCTCGAGTCTTCTCCGATCTCTCTCTCCCCCTGTGCTTGCTGGCAGTGGTAAGGTGGCGGCGGCAAGCCCTAGTAGTGGCGATCAATGGCGCGACGGCGGCGTTACGGCTCAACCTCGGTGGCGCGAACGGCAACCCAAACAGCCCACCTCCTTCATTGCACCACACCACCTTTGCCTCTCTCTCAATCCCAGCATCGTCCTTCCTTCTCAGTCGAGCTCGACGGCAACCACTACAGCCCCTTTCAGAGCAGCGACGGCGGCGAGGCGTGAGCTAGTGACTCCATGGACGGCGCCGCAAAGCAGCTCGACGGCGACGACTCCGAGGGGAACGACGAGCAAGGACGGCGGCTCCTCATGCGACAAATCGGCGGCATGAGTTCTGGCGGGAGTGGCTACGATAAGGACGGCGCAGTGGCGACGGGCTGAACAGAGGCAGCCGCGTGGCTCACCTCCTCTTCTGATCGCAGCTCCGCCCCCTCTCTCTTGGTCCGTTTTTCTTCTGCATCCTTTACCCCCATTACTGCTGCGACTGACTTGAGAAAGGGAAAGGTTGGTATCATTGCTGATGGGTCTGAGAAGAGGGCAATTGGAGTAGGGTTTCGGCAGCTAGGTTTGGGAAGGCTTAGGGTTTTATTTTCAAACGTTAGGGTTAGGGCCATTATGGTAATTTCTGATAAAATTGTAGACAATATAGTAATTGAAACCCAAATTAAATCCAACACTAATTATATATAGAAAATACTATTTGCTCATCAATTTCACAAATTATTTTCCATAAAATGTCCCAACCAAATTAATTAGAAGTAATATACTTAATTTCTTCATTTTCCAAAATGACAGTATTAATATTTAAAATATTAATTACTTAGTCCAAATCATATAAAATCCTTATTATTTCATAAATATCAACTTTATAATTTAAATATAGAAAATAATTCAATAATTATAAAATTGGATAATAATCATAACTTATCTCAAATCCAATAAATCAAAACTTGCCTTAATTATCTTTAATAAAATAATTTATGAAATTAAGGCTATAAATAACTATATGATTTGAGACTTGATCATAAAAAGACTTTTCAAAGGTTTTGAGTCTTACATTCTACCCACCTTATAAAAATTTTCGCCCTCGAAAATTGTTATAAAACGAAAGAAATTTCATATCAGTTCACCCTTGAATACATTTAAGGAAGAAGCAAAAATATCTCAAAATATAAACATATATACGGTTTTCAAATACTTGGGTGGTCGTATGCATAAGGATACAAAGGTAGGAGTGTGATTGCAAGGCAAACGTTACAAGATAGGCTCAATGCACAAGGTCACATAATCTCAAGACTTTACAAAAACTTGAGGTAACAAAATAGGGTGCAAACCAAGATAGGCGTTCACAAAACAAGGTGGTATCAATGTGACATAAAGGCTACCAAAACAGGTTGGTAATAAAACAATGGCTACAACGTTCGCCGACAAATCTCGTTCTTACTTCAGAACCTCAACTTCCCAACTTCACCAATCATTTTACAACCTCATAGCTAATCATAAGCCTAACAACTGCAAACCCGTTCGCAAGGAACAAAACACCCACAACTCATAACGTCGTACACCTACCGCTTCACCTCCCATATACACATATCACGTCTTAAAGAACTAACGCATCGCGTTACTACGCCTACGAGTCGCACGTGATATCAAAACAATTCTCGAGTCTACTTAGAAGGATACCAGATTCAGAAAGGAAAGACATATGTCAAGAATAATACTCATAGATTTGGGAGAATGTATCCAATCCAGGTAAACAAAGACACTCAACCAATGAAGTTTTCTAGAAATAAATCGATTGACAACTTCAAAGATAACCCTTGTATCAAAGAAATCCAACAGGACCAATAAGAAGAAAATTCAGCGCGTTATTTTGAAATAAACTCAAGCTGAGTCGAGGAAGCATGAGGTTTGCAGAAGAGAATATTTCAAACCCAAGACAAAGCTCACAGATCTCAAGAGCACGATTAAAAATACTTTCGAATACATTGTTCATAAAAGAATCGAAAATTTGCGGAAAAATCACTTCGCAGTTTAGAAGGAAGTCAAGTAATAAACATTCTTCAAGAGAGTTACAAAAGCATAAACGTGATTTTGCTGTAATACAACTTCATGTTGAAGCAGATCATGTAGAATTAAAAAAAAAACAAACTGTACACAGGTTTGGCTAAGAGCAAAAATATTTCCTCAACTATTTTAGAAAGATAGTTAGGTGCACAATCTTAACCAAAAGTAGTTCAGAAGGCTCGGAAGAAAAATTAAATGCTCGTTCAAAAACTCTCAAAGTCCATATTCAAACAAGCATGTATAAAAATCTTAGCAAGGTCGAAAGAGAAAGTTAAGCTCTATTTGGAAAGGAAAATCCGAGGTAAAAGTTTGCTTGTAAATTGGTAAAGGAAACAAGTGGTGCGTTACAAACAAACTGGTTTCCAGTAAACAAGGAAACTTTTCAAAACCTCATTTAAAATAGCGCATGCCAACTTTGAATTAACTTCGTCAAAATTGAACAATGGTTTCAATCTCAATCAAGCAACAGAAAATAAATTTCGTTTAAAACTTCTTACAAGAGAATTCAAAACTTCTTTAAAAAGTTCAAAACAAGACTCCAAAAGTATTCTTAAAATCACCATCTCAGAAGAACATTCAAGAAGTTTAAGATGTACTAAAAAGGAGTCAAGCCTTGCAAGAAAGGATCTTAATTTAAAGTAGTTCAAACAAAATCCACTAGACATGAAACATCAAACAAGTTTTAAATTGATCCAAAAGAATACAAAAGTCATAGAAAAAGATAACTCAATCATTTGTAATTTCTCAATGTTAAATCTTTGACTAAAAACTTTTGTAGAGATAATGGGAGAATAAACAATGCACTAACTTGAAACAAATTAAACTGACCCTCATAAGGATGAGATTCACAAGAGAGGACAAACCAAGATCAATGGTAATGTTCACAAGATGTAAAAGATTAGTTAAAAATAGAATCACGTATGACATTCATAGAGGTGAAAAGCTTAAGAAGGAACGAGTCCGTTCATAAGAAGAAAGCTATGAGTCCAACATTTTCAAAAGAACAACAATGGTATAAACCATGTAGTATGCTAAATCAGAATCAAATCAAAATGAATTAAGTGAAGTTTATCAAATGAAACTCAACCGGAATAAAATAAAAAAATTCTTCCTTTCCAGGATTTCGGAAAATATCCAAATACACAATCAAATAAAGATGTCCATTGGAACTATAGTAAAATTACTAGAAAGTCAAATTGTATTCTAAGTAGGTGCAGTTCTATAAACCAGTAGAAGTACGGGCGAGGTATTAAAAATAAAGCGTTGTTAAACTGGATAAGAAATCTTCAAAGCTTCACATATAGATAAGTATATGTATTTTTAACAGCAATTTTCATAAAAATCTCAGAATTGGCTGTGATCACTATCAAATAAGAGAAAAACTGAATCAACAATTTCTCTAAGAAGGTACGTGAAATCAGGAGTTAAAATGCACAGTGCATTAGGACCAGTTCAAAGCCATGTCAAAGAATACAGGGATCAGGAAGAACTCAAATAGAGGAAGATAGATGCAACAAGGATTTCAAACAAGCATATGCACTTAAGATCAATCAAGAAGGCATATGAATAGAGGAATAGAGTTGAAAAAATCAAACTACTTTTCAAGAGGATTAGTAAACAAGAACTTCAAGTTAGGATATGAAAGAACAGGTCGACTCAAATAGGATTCAAGACACAACTGAATAGCCTCGAGAAATAGTTTTTAACGCTCCCAAAACCCGCGATTCGCTTTACTCAAAACTCATATTTCATCTATGATAACCCATCAGTGCTTTCATATACATAATTCACTAGTATTAAGCCGGCCAAACTTAATATCAGGAATTATGCAATGCAAGACTAACAGCGTTAAATCAATAGATCGTCATGTGCATAAAGCTCTAATTCTCGTCATTCGACAAGACCTAATACATGACAAACACTCAGAGTATGCAATTGAAGCATAGTCAGTCTATTCCTCAGGCTCTACAGAAAGAACCGCTCTGATACCATAATGTAACACCCTAACTACCAAAGCTCACGCTTCCGGCTGCGCGACTCTGATAGCTCGGACATTACGACGACTTTTATACTATTTAATATTAAAATATGAGCCTGTTTAAAACTTTAAATCGCAATACCGCTCCCAAAATACTTTCGTTCGACAACGCACATCCATAGATACCATACAACTTTCAGAAACTCATAAAGAGTACATCCATATATATACATACATATATATAAACATTATTACAAGCATTAACCAATACAATCCCTATCCCTCTTACAGAATATATCAAGATAAAGGCGAGGGTACAATAAACCATAACTAAAATAATACAGAGCATCTCAACAACAAATAAATAAACTCTTCGTAACTTCTGCGCCCATATCCTGAAAGGAGAAAAATGTAGGGGGGTGAGAACATCATCCTCGAAAGGGTTCTCAGTAGAGGGTTTTTGGGAATTACTGTAATAGGATACGTGAAGATAAACCGTACCAGTGATTACTACCCATCTTATGCCTCTTTTCAAAAACAACAGTTTACAATAAAAGTAAAGTCGGAAATCTTTTCTAAAAGAGGAACCGTTCAATTCACAAAAACTCAAAAGCCTTTCAAAAAGGTTTAACCATGCTGAACCAAATTAGCATTTCACACTTTTCCAAATCAGAAACACAAAACCGAAACCAACCATCGGTCCATCTCAATTCAACCACGGCCCTAGGCCCAAACAATCCAACCAACAACCAATCAACACAATCCAACAGAGTCCCAGATACAAACACAGATAGGAAGTTTAAGCACAAACAAATAGTTATTACAGGTAGAACAGTTAGCAATTAATCACATAGGCAAACCAAGTATAATATGCACACCCAACCAATGTCACATAAATGCATATGATGCATGCTTGTCCCTAGTGGCTGATGATATCATCTGTCGGTTATAGGGCCAACCCGACAAGTCCTGGTAGCTAACCATTAGACTGTCCCTATGTCGTGTCTCCCCAAATCAAGTTATACTCAATATAAGTTTGATCATATTCATGATCCATATCCATCACCCTCACTGGTGAATATTTATGGGGGTGAGCTCATCCGGGGCTTTCACAGTGCCCAGCCACCCTGACGACATAGGGTAAAAAGAGCTTCGAGTCTCAACCTGGAGCACGTGATGGCTAGCCACTGCTTCCTCCCATGGAAACTCTTATCTCCGATAGCGGAAGTGCAACATCACAACTTATCAATATCTCAGCATAAATGCTTTCATTCTCAATCATGGATCAACATCCATCTCAGCCATCCGGCTCACGGTTCAATTCAGAACTAGCCAATATTCATATCATTCAAAGCCATTCCGGTTCACGATTCAATCCAGAACCAGCCAATATTCATAATCATACACAGCCATTCTGGCTCACAACAAAATAGCACTTCCACATTCAAAATCATAAAATTCATGAAACTGACATTTAAGCCACAAATCATTTTCTCAATTCATTTCACTTTGAAATCAAGTTTCAACTCTTTTCAGCCTTGGCTTTAAAGATCTCATTTCTCAAATTATCTCAGGCTCATAAGCCACTTTTACTTGAGGAAAATTCCCCTTTTTAAAACAAGCCACTCTCGGCTTCCTCTTTCCAAAACTTCCAAAACCATGGAAAGTTAAAGATTCCTTTTGAAACATTCGAAATCACCCATCCAACAATGGGATTTTATAATAAAAGTTCCTTGGCAGAGTCTCAAGTCTTTAGAGGAGAATAGCATAACTCATTTCGCCAAATTCATTTAAAATCATTAAAAACCTTGGCTTCCTGATTTAAGTAGTAAAATAGGATCTAAACCAAACCGAGTCATATAATCATTCACTTCTTTCAAATCCGTTTCCTTTACTTAGGCAAAACCAGCTTCAACCCCCATGACAAATTCTAAAGCGTTTCAACTGTTCAAAATTGTTTGTCTTGCAAAAGTTCAGAATTCAAAGAGTACTTAAAACCTTTCTCAAAACATTTCAAAATGAAACTTGTCAACAGACATTCAGGTTCTTTCAAAATCATTGAAACTCCTCTAATTGAAACCCCCAAGTCAAATTCAAAGGCATTGCCCTTGTCACATTTAAAACCGCTTTGAAACATAAGTTTCATCTAAATAACTTTATCCTGAAACAGATACAATGCCTTTCTTACGAAGCAAGACTAAATCACAATTTTCTCTTTAATAATTCATTTCAAAAGCATGAATCATCCTTTTCTTGATAATTCAAATAAAATAGTAGAAGTCTTTAACTCATCATTTTTCCAAACAACATTTTAATAAAGACTCGGATTTTATAGAAATTTCGGCAGCATCTCCCCTAAAACTTGGACTTTGCCACCCGGTTCGGGTCCCAATAAAACCATTCCACAATCCTTTTCAACAACCCAAAATCCAAAATCAGTTCAAGGCAAGCCAAATCCAACAGTCATCTCAATTCCATATTTCAAGGAAACTGTCTCAAAAATCACATCGTTATCAGCCGAATAAACTCATTTCTAAAGCTTTAAAGAAACGGTTCAGCAACAGTCATTTATCAAACCAGATCATTAAAGTAAGCCAAGCTGAATTCAAGAGTGTATTCTATTTTTCACATTCCCAAGAAAATCCATTCAACTCAAATCGATTTCCAACGAATTAAACTCGATCTTAAAGCTTTAAAAGAATCAACTTCAAAAGCATTTCGTTTCACAAAACCACAAAACAATCCAGCCAACAAACGTTCACAATCAATCGAGACAAAATCAAACCATACATAAGGCCGATACAATCACCAAATACACATTTTCTCATATCAGTATCCATATGTAATAATTCCAATAATAAACTATAGTTTTCGGAAAGCGCCCCTACCTCAAAACGCAATTCCATAACCCAAACGCCTCACAGAGTCCTTTCCGTCTCAGCCCGAACTGACGGCAACCAAAACCTCAGCTCCCAGCCACTTTCGCAATAACCATAGCATCACTAATTGCAACATATAATAACCGAAACTCAATCTTATAGCAATTAACGCCATAAACCTCAACGTGAGATTACAGAACAGTAACGAAAGGGCTTTCAAATCGAAACGCTTACCGAACCGAAGAAGGAACGGCTGAACCGAAACAGCGGCGGTCTCCGAATCAGTTCGGCAGTAGCCCGGCAGCCACCTCAAGCATCAGCGATGACCTGAACCATATGCAGTGACAATGAGGTTCCCAAAACTCGACAGAAAGGAGAACCAACGTAAAACCCTTACCGATAGAATTTTCCGGCGACGACAAAAGCAGCCAGAAGCTTCGGCGGTGCTCTCGGAAGTCACAGAACCACTCCTGGCGATCAGAAACACAGAGACGCAGCTCCCATTTCCGGCAGCGACACCTACGACGGTCGAAACCCCTTTTTGACGACGGCAGCTCCGGCGGAGGCGGCGCCGGTGACGCGAGCGCAGCTGGGCATGGTGGCTGAACCCCAGCTCAGCCTCAGGCCTCTCTGTCTCTCCTCGAGTCTTCTTCGATCTCTCTCTCTCCCCCTGTGCTTGCCGGCAGTGGTAAGGTGGCGGCGGCAAGCCCTAGTAGTGGCGATCAATGGCGCGACGGTGGCGCTACGGCTCAACCTCGGTGGCGCGAACAGCAACCCAAACAGCCCACCTCCTTCATTGCACCACACCACATCTGCCTCTCTCTCAATCCCAGCATCGTCCTTCCTTCTCAGTCGAGCTCGACGGCAATCACTACAGCCCCTTTCAGAGCAGCGACGGCGGCGAGGCATGAGCTAGTGACTCCATGGATGGCGCCGCAAAGCAGCTCGACGGCGACGACTTCGAGGGGAACGACGAGCAAGGACGGCGGCTCCTCATGCGACAAATCGGCGGCATGAGTTCTGGCGGGAGTGGCTACGATAAGGACGGCGCAGTGGCGACGGGCTGAACGGAGGCAGCCGCGTGGCTCACCTCCTCTTCTGATCGCAGCTCCGCCCCCTCTCTCTTGGTCTGTTTTTCTTCTGCATCCTTTTCCCCCATTACTGCTGCGACTGATTTGAGAAAGGGAAAGGTTGGTATCATTGCTGATGGGTCTGAGAAAAGGGCAATTGGAGTAGGGTTTCGGCGGCTAGGTTTGGGAAGGCTTAGGGTTTTATTTTCAAAAGTTAGGGTTAGGGGCATTATGGTAATTTTCGATAAAATTGTGGACAATATAGTAATTGAAACCCAAATTAAATCAAACACTAATTATATATAGAAAATACTATTTTCTCATCAATTTCACAAATTATTTTCCATAAAATGTCCCAACCAAATTAATTAGAAGTAATATACTTAATTTCTTCATTTTCCAAAATGACAGTATTAATATTTAAAATATTAATTACTTAGTCCAAATCATATAAAATCCTTATTATTTCATAAATATCAACTTTATAACTTAAATATAGAAAATAATCCAATAATTATAAAATTGGATAATAATCATAACTTATCTCAAATACAATAAATCAAAACTTGCCTTAATTATCTTTAATAAAATAATTTCTGAAATTAAGGCTATAAATAACTATATGATTTGAGACTTGATCATAAAAAGACTTTTCAAAGGTTCTGGGTCTTACAGCCAGCACCATGCCTGAGGCACAAAACCACCCGCGCGTGTGCGCATCTGGCGTGTACGCGCCCTTCAAACTAATTGCGCAATGCGCGCGCACGCACGCTGTGCGCGTGCGCGCCGATAGCGTCACCTGCCCTCCTGGTACATGTTCCAGAGAGTTATGCACAGTTTGTGCCTATTCTGTGCCTGCAACTTACGCGTGCGTGCACCTGGCGCGTACGCGTCCTTTAGCCAAACTGTGCATCGGCGCGGAAGCATGCATGACGCGTCTGCGCCGGTAAAAAAAAATAATAATTTCTTTTCTTCCATTTTCTTTTATTGCATTTGCCTATTTCCATTCATTGCATTTTAATTTTGTTTTTATAACTTATTCTTATTTTCTTTTCTAAGTTTCTTATTTTAATAATGGTGTTGAATGCTCTTACTCAATTGTTGAGAATTTCTTGGTTAATTTTGGTACTTCTTGACTTGTTTGATATTGATGGGTAATGAAATTTCTAATTCAATGCTTAACCTTTGATGATCCTTGTACCCTTTGTGCATTGATATGAGCTTACATGTCTTTCATGACCCACTCTTTCTTGTTTGAGCTTGATGCAACATGCTCTTCATGTCATTTGCCTATGCTTTGACTTTATTCTTGCATCAAGTATTAGTTGATATGCCCTTTGCCTATATTGCTTTCTCACTTACATGCGTAGCTAACATGTAGTGAGAACCTTACTCTTATTTGGCATTAGCCCCCGCCTATGTTCTATTTGCTTTGATATCTTTGTTGTAGGCATAATTTTCTTTCTTTTTCTTTCCTTTTAGGTTGGCCACCAAGAAGGAAAGGAATGAGGAAGCTTCTAAATGGGGCAACAAACAAGTTCACCCGCACAACCTTTTGAAGGAGCTCACCAATTGTAGCAACCCGTCCACCTTGCTCTTCTTTGCATGCACCGAGGACGGTGCAAATTTCTAAGTGTGGGGAGGTCGTCCGACCGATCTCCATGGGTAACAATTTCCTTTTTCAACACCAATTTTTAATTTTTGTCTTTGTTAGCTAGTTGTTGCATTGCATGATAGGTTGCATGCTAGTTAGAAATTGTACATATTTTACCACTTCTTTTTATGTTAGGACTACTTGGTTAGGGTGATGATTTCTTTTCCAAGAAATTGTTTTTAGGGACCCTACCAATTTGAAAAAAAAATTCTTGTTAAACTTGCTTGAAGAATTTATTTTGGAACATGGTTTTTGAGCTAAGAACACAAGCATGTGAGTTTTGAGCCCAATTGTGTGGTTACATCTTATAACCACTTATTTTCATTCTTGTGTGCATTGTTCTCTTTCTATGATTGTGATCTTTGATTTGTTTGATTCTATATGTCCATTATTCCATGTATACATGCATTTATATGACTGAGGCCATCATTTCATTTAGCTCACTTACCCAAATAGCCTACCTTTCATCAACCATTGTTAACCAATTTTGAGCCTATTTAATCCCTTTTGTTCTTAATGTTAGCACATCATTAACCATAAGCGAAAAACAATAAATGTCTTTAATTTGGATCTTTGATTAGCTTAGGCTAGTGAGGGTGTGTATCATTTGAGTATGGGAAACTTGGGACATTGGTTGAGATAAAAGTATAATTTTTATTTTTGTGAAAAATATTGGGAATTGGGTACATATTCATGTACTATATGTAAAACCATATGCATTGATATGTTTGTATATACTTTTCAAAAAAAATGTAGAAAATATATATATATATATATATATATAAAGAAAAAAAATATAGAAATGGAAAAAGAAAAAAAGAGAAAAAGAAATAAAAAAGGGACAAAAATGCCCCAAAGTAAAGTTCAATAAAAATCAATGCATATAGAATGTGAATTAAAGAGAATGCATGAGTATGTGAAAAAGTGGGAATCATGGGTAGTTAGGTTGTGTATTAGAATTGTATAGGTTGTTATATGTGTTTAGTGAGAGCTTAGGCTAATCAAAGATTCAAATTCCAAGCTCACTTGACCATATGCATCCCTACCTTGACCCTAGCCCCATTACAACCTATGAATAAGTCCTCATGATGAATGTATGCATGCATTGAATAATTGTTGATTGTTAGATGAAAAACAAATCTTGGAAAGCATGAGTAGAAGAGAATTGAGTGATCAACCCTATACACTAGAGCGACTAGAGCGGATACACATCCGGTGAAGGTTTGATGCTCAATTCCTTGTTCCCGGCTTTCATGAGTGTTCTTCTTGCAAGTCTATTTGTACTTTATTTTGATATTCAAATTGGTAGGATTCATGAATCATCATATGATCTTAGCCCAACTTGTTCATACATGCTCTTGGAGATTGATTTACTTTTAACCAAGTAGGTAGAATCATTTTCATTTAGTTGCATGCATATAGATAGGTGCATATAGTTTATTTGCATTGAATAAATGTTCATACCCCTTTTCTTGTCCTTCTTTATTCTTAGCATGAGGACATGCTTGGTTTAAGTGTGGGGAGATTTGATAAACCCCGATTTTGTGGTTTATCTTGTGCTTATTTTGGGGGATTTTATCACCTTTCTCACATTTATTCAATGAAATAGCATGGTTTTGCAATTCTCCCTTGATTTGTGCTTAAATGTGAAAACATGCTTTTTAGGCCTTAAAATAGCTAAATTCAATTCACTTTAATTCCATTCAATGCCTTGATGTATTTGTTGAGTGATTTCAGGTTCATAGGGCAAGTATTGGATGGAAGAAGTGAGGAGAAAAGCATGCAAAGTGGGAGAACTCATGAAGAAATGAAGGAACCGTAAAGCTGTCAAGTCCGACCTCTTCGCACTCAATCGACCATAACTTGAGCTACAGATGTCCAAATGAGGCAGTTCCAGTTGCGTTGGAAAGCTAACATACGGGGCTTCGAAATAATTTAAAATTTGCCATATGTTACTTCGCGCTCAGGGGCGCGCACGTGCCATGTATGCGTGCGCGCCGATTCTGTCCGTGGCCCACTAAAGTGAAATCGCCCCCAGCGATTTCTGAAGCATTTTGGGCCCAATCCAACTCATTTCTGATGCTATTGAACCCAAGGATTGAAGGGGGAAGGAACCAAGTAGTCATAGTTTAGTTTTCATCATGTTTTATGTAAGGCCCAGAACTTTTGAAAAGTCTTATTATGATCAAGTCTCAGATCATATGGTTATTTATAGCCTTAATTTCAGAAATTATTTTATTAAAAATAATTAAGGCAAGTTTTGACTTATTGGATTTGAGATAAGTTATGATTATTATCCAATTTTATAATTATTGGATTATTTTCTATATTTAAATTATAAAGTTGATAGTTATGAAATAATAAGGATTTTATATGGTTTGGATTGGATAAGTAATATTTTAAATATTAATACTGCTATTTTGGAAAATGAAGAAATTAAGTATATTATTTCTAATTATTTGATTTGGACATTTTATTGAAAATAATTTGTGAAAGTGATGAACAAATAGTATTTTCTATATATAATTAGTGTTGAATTTAATTGAGTTTCAATTACTATATTACCCCTACTTTTATTTGAAATTACAAAAGTAACCCTAACCCTAATTTTCATACACTCATTCCCTAAAACCAACCTCCTTCACGCTGCGCAGCCTCCAGGCTTTCCTTCATCCTCCTTCTGTGCAGCCCTATGCGAAACACACACACACACTGTTCTTTGAGAAACCAACGAAGAGAAAGAAAGGGAAGGCAGAAATCGGGAGAACGGAAGAGAGAAGGGAGGAAAGGGGCTGTCAGCCGGCGCCACTGGGTTCTGCCGCCACCGCCGAGAGCTACACGTGGGGAGCCGTTCTGCCGCCGCGCCCTGCCCAGTTGAGGCCGCCGCTGCTGTTCGCGAGGTCGCCTCCGTCACAGATCGGAACTGAGGCGAGAGAGGAAGAGTCTAACGGGATGGCATGCGCGTGAGAAGGGAGGAAGGCTTCGCGAAGAGCGTCGCGCCGCCGCCGCTACCCGTGCCTTCGCCATCGCCATTCCGTCTCAACCTGGCGTCACCGTCATGCCCTGGCGCCAGTAATGGAGGACGCCACCGTCGTCTGAGAAGAACCCGACACGAGAGAGAGGGGGAAGCCACCCGCGACGCCGCCGGAGCTTCCATTGCCGTCAGAAGCTGCCACCGTCCAACCAGCTACTGCGGTGGTCGTCGCCTGTCGTGAATGGCTGCCGGAGAAGTGGTTGTGGCTGCCGGAGCCACACCGGAGCTTCTGGCCGTTTCTGCCACTTGAGACCCCGCTGCCGTCGCCGGAAAACGCCTCTGCCGCCGTCGAGATCCAATGCCGGTAAGGGTTTTATTTGGGGTTTCTGTCCTTTTTGAATTCCGAGGTTACTATGGTCACTGCCTGTTGGTTTCAGTCATCGTGATTGGAATTTGTCGCCGCTGCCGCTTGAGGTGGCTGCCGGGCTGCCGTTGAACCGGTTCAGAGACCGCCACTATTCCGGTTTAGCTGTTCCTTCTTCATTCGGTAAGCGTTTTCGATTTGAAAGCTCTCTAGTTACTATTCTGGCTTCATACACCAAGGCTTTGCGGCATCAATTGCTATGAGACTGAGTTTCTATTGTTATGTGTCGCGATTAGTGTTGCTGTGGTTACCGCGGGAGTGGCTTGGAGCCAAGGTTGCGTTGTTGGTGATCTCGGTTTAAGAGAGGAGGTTCCTGTGACGCGTTTGGATTATGGAATTGCGTTTTGAGGTAGGGGCGCTTTCCAAAAACTATGCTTTATGTATTGGAATTATTACATATGGATATTGATGTGAGACAATTGGTATTTGGTGATTGTATCTGCCTTGTGTGTTATTTGATTGTCTCGAATGGTTAAGGATGCTTGTTTGGATGAATTGTTGTGCGGCTTGTGAAATATAATGTTTTGATGTTGATTCTTTAAAGATTTGAAATCTGAGTTTGATCCGTTGAGGATTGATTTGAATTGAGTTAATTATCTTGATAATGTGAAAAGTCGAACGCACTTTTGAAATCAGCCTGGTTTACTTTAATTGATTTGGTTTTGGACAAATGATTTGTTATTGAGCCGTTTCTTTAAAGCTTTAGAAATGAGTTAAATCGGTTGATATTGAGTTGATTTCTGAAATGGTTTCCTTGAGATATGCCACTGAGGCGACTGTTGGATTTAGCTTGCTTTTGAATTGATTTCTGGTTTTGAACTGTTGAAAAGGAATGAGAAACGGTTTAGTTGGGACCCGAAACGGGTGGCAAAAGTCCAAGTTTTAGGGGAGGTGCTGCCGAAATTTCTATAAAATTCGAGTCTTTATTGAAATGTTGTTTGGAGAATGATGAGTTAAAGACTTCTACTATTTTATTTGAATTATCAAGAAAAGGATGATTCATACTTTTGAAATGAATTATTAAAGAGGGAATTGTGATTTAGTCTTGCTTCTTAAGAAAGGCATTGTATCTCTTTCAGGAGAAAGTTATTTAGATGAAACTTGTGTTTTAAAGCTATTTGAATGTGAAAAGGGTTTATGCCTTTGAATTTGACTTGGGGGTTTCAATTAAAGAGTTTTAATGATTTTGAAAAGACCTGACTGTCTATTGACAAGTTTCATTTTTAAATGTTTTGAGAAAGGTTTTAAGTACTCTTTGAATTCTGAACTTTTGCAAGACTAAAACAATTTTGAACAGTTGAAATGCTTTAGAATTTATCATGGGGGTTGAAGCTGGTTTTGTCTAGGTAAAGGAAACGGCTTTGAAAGAAGTAAATGATTACGTGACTCGGTTTGGCTTAGATCCTATTTTATTACTCAAGTCGGAAAGCCAATGTTTTAATGATTTTAAATGAATTTGGCGAAATGAGTTATGTTATTCTCCCCTAAAGACTTGGGACTCTGCCGAGAAACTTTTGTTATAAAATCCCATTGTTGGATGGGTGATTTTGAATATCTCAAAGAGGCTTTTAACTTGCCATTATTATGGAAGTTTTGGAAAGAGGATGCCGAGAGTGGCATTATTTTGAAAGGAGAATTTACCTTGAGTAAAAGTGGCTTATGAGTCTGAGATGATTTGAGAAATGAGATCTTTAAAGCCAAGGCTGAAAAGAGTTGAAACTTGATTTCAAAGTGAAATGAGTTGAGAAAATGATTTATGGCTTAAATGCCAATTTCATGAATTTGATGATTTTGAATGTGGAAGTGCTGTTTTGTTGAGAGCCGGAATGGCTGTGTATGTTTATACATATTGATTGGTTCTGGATTGAACCGTGAGCCGGAATGGCTGTGTATGATATGAATATTGGCTGGTTCTGGAATGAACCGTGAGCCGGATGGCTGAGATGGATGTTGATCCATGGATGAGATTGATTGCATGTTTATGCTGAATCATTGATAAATGTGAATGTTGCACTTCCACTATCTGAGATACGAGTTTTCCTGGGTAGTAGCAGTGGCTAGCCACCACGTGCTCCAGGTTGAGACTTGATACTCTGTTGACCCTATGTCGTAAGTGTGGCCGGGCACTGTGAAAGCCCCGGATGAGCTCGCCCCCGAAAATATTCACCAGTGAGGGTGATGGATATGGATCATGATTATGATCAAGTTTATGATGAGTATAACTCGAGTTGGGGATGCGCGACAGAGGGACAGTCCAATGGTTAGCTACCAGGACTTGTCGGGTTGGCTCTATAACCGACAGATGATATCATCAGCCACTAGGGACAGGCATTCATCATATGCATCTATGTGACATTGCTTGGGTGTGCATATTGTACTTGGCTTGCCTTTGTGATTAATTGCTAATTGTCCTACTTGCAATAATTGTTTGTTTGTGCCTGCATCTTCCTATTTATGTTTGCATCTGGGACTCTGTTGGATTGTGGTGATTGGTTGTTGGTTGGATTGTTTGGGCCTAGGGCCGTGGTTGGAAAGAGATGAACTGATGGTTGATTTCGGTTTTGTGTTTCTGGTTTGGAATAAAATTATGAAAGGCTATTTTGGTTCCGCATAGATAAATCGTTTTGAAAGGCTTTTGAGATTTTGAGAATTGAACGGTTCTTCTTTCCGAAAAGATTTCCGACTTTACTTTTATTGGAAACTGTTGTTTTTGAAAAGAGGCATAAGACGGTTATTAATCACTGATGCGGTTATCTTCACGTATCCTATTACAGTAATTCCCAAAAACCCTCTACTGAGAACCCTTTCGAGGATGATGTTCTCACCCCCCTACATTTTTCCCCTTTCAGGATATGGGCGCAGAAGTCACAAAGAATTTATTTAGTTATTGATATGTTCTGTATTGATGTAGATTATTTATTGTACCCTCGCCTTTATCTTGATATATTCTGTGAGAGGGATAGGGATTGTATTGGTTAAAGCTTGTAAATATATTTGTGTATATATATATATATATATATATATATATATATATATATATATATATATATATATATATATATATATATATGTATGTATATATGGATGTACTCTTTATGAGTTTTGTAAGTTGTATGGTATCTATGGATGTATGTTATCGGATGAAAGTATTTTTGGGAGCGATATTGCGGTTTAAAGTTTTAAACAGGCTCATATTTTAGTATTAAATAGTATAAAAGTCGTCGTAATGTCCGAGCTATCAGAGTCGCGCAGCCGGAAGTGTGAGCTTTGGTAGTTAGGGTGTTACATTATGGTATCAGAGCAGTTCTTCCTGTAGAGCCTGAGGAATGGACTGACTATGCTTCAATTGCATACTCTGAGTGTTTTTCATGTATTAGGTCTTGTCGAATGACGAGGATTAGAGCTTTATGCACATGACGATCTATTGATTTAACGCTGTTAGTCTTGCATTGCATAATTCTTGGTATTAAGTTTGGCCAGCTTAATACTAGTGGATTTTGTATATGAAAGCACTGATGGGTTATCATAGATGAAATACGAGTTTCGGGTAAAGCGAATCACGGGTTTTGAGAATGTTAGGAACTATTTCTCGAGGCTATTCAGTTGTGTGTCTTGAATTTCATTCGAGTCGACTTGTTCTTTCATGTCCTAACTTGAAGTTCTTGTTTGCTACTCCTTTCGAAAAGTAATTTGATGTTTCCACTCTATTTCTCTATTCATATGCATTCTTGTTTGATCTCAATTGCATATGTTTGTTTGGAATCCTTGTTGCCTCTGTCTTTTTCTGTTTGAGTTCTTCCTGATTCCCATATTCCTTGATATAGCTTTGAACTTGTCTTAATGCGCTGTGCCTTTTAACTCCGAATTCCGAGTCCATTCTTTGAGAAATTGTTGATTCAGTTTTTCTCTTACTTGACAGTGATCACAGCCAATTTTGAGATTTTATGAATCGCTGTTGAGTTGATATATACTTTTCTATATATGAAACTTTGAGATTACTTATACAGTTTAACAACTATTTATTTCCAATACCCCGCCTGTACTTTTACTGGATTATGGAACTGCATTTACCTTAAATTACAATTTGACCTTCTAGTAATTTTACTATAGTTCCACTGCGCAACTTCATTTGATTATGTATTTGGGTATTTTTCAAAATTTTGGAAAGAAAGAATTTTTCACTTTTATCCCGGTTGGGTTTCGTTTGACAAACTTTACTTAATTCATTTTGATTTGAGTTTGATTTAGCATACTAATGGGTTATGCCATTGTTGTTCTTTTGAAAATGTTGGATTCGTAGCTTTCTTCTTATGAACGGAATCGTTCCTTCTTAAGCTTTTCACCTCTATGAACGTCATACGTGATTCTGTTCTTAACTAACCTTTTACATCTTGTGAACATTATCATTGATCTTGGTTTGTCCTTTCTCTGGTGAATCTTTCTTATATGAGTCAGTTTGATTCGTTTCAAAATAGTGCATTGTTTATCTTCTCATTGCCTCTACCAGAGTTTTTAGTCAAAGATTTATCCTTGAGAAGTTAATAATGATTGAGTTGTCTTTTCCTATGACTTTTGTATTCTTTTGAATCAATTGAAGGCTTGTTTGATGTCTCATGCCTAGTGGATCTTGTTTTGAACTTTTAAAAAGGGTTTTGAATTCTCTTTGAAGAAATATTAAACGGAATTTATTATCTGTTGCTTGATTAAGATTGAAAACCTTTGTCCAATTTTGACAAAATTAATTTAAAGTTGGCATGCGCCATTTTAAATGAGGTTTTGGAAAGCTCCCTTGTTTAGTGGAAATTGGTTCGTTTGTAATGCACCACTTATTTCCTTTACCAAATTGTAAGCAAATTTTTATCTCGGAATTTCTTTTCTAAAAAGAGTTTGACTTCCTCTTTCACCCTTGCTATGAATGTTATACACGCTTGTTTGAATATGAACTTTGGGAATTTTTGAACAAGCATTTGATTTCTCTTCCGAGTTTTATGAATTACTTTTGGTTAAGTTGTGCACCTAATTATCTTTCTAAAATATTTGAGGAAATATTTTAGCTCTTAGCAAAACTTGTGTGCATTTTGTTTTTAAAACTCTACATGATTTACTTCAACATGAAATTGTATTGAAGTAAAGCCACGATTATGCTTTTGTTACTCTCTTGAAGGGTGTTGTTACTTAACCTTTCTTTTAGACTGCGAAGTGGTTTTTCCGCAAGTTTTGGTTCCTTTATGAACAATGTATTCGGAAGTACCTTTAATCGTGCTCTTGAGTTCTGTGAGATTTGTCTTGGGTTTGATATTCCTTTTTGTAAACCTCCTACTTCTTCGACTCAATTTGAGTTTGTTTCAAACTGATGCGCTGGTTTTCTTCTTGTTGATCCTATTGAACTTATTTGATCCAAGGGTTATCTTTGAAGTTGTCAATTGATTTATTTCTAGCAAACTTCATTGCTTGAGCATCCTTGTTTGTCTGGAATTGGATATATTCTCTTAAATCTATGAGCATTATCCTTGATATTGTTTCTCCTTGCTAGAATCTTGTATCCTTCTGAGTAGACTCGAGAATTGTTTGATATCACGTGCGACTTGTAGACGTAGTGACGTGATGCGTTAGTTCCCTAAGACGTGATATGTGTATATGGAAGGTGAAGCGGTAGGTGTGTAACGTTATGATGAGTTGTGGGTGTTTTGTCCCTTGCAAACGAGCTTGCAGGTGTTAGGCTCATAATCGGCTATGAGGTTGTAAGGTGCTTGATGGAGTTAGAAAGTTGAAACTTTGAGGTTGATAAGAGATTAGTGTGCGGATGTTAAGCACGTCGTTTTAATCCCATCACGTTTATAGCCTTCGATGCTCTGCTTTACCATCACATGTTTGAACCATGTCATCTTTGCTTTATGAACGCCTATCTTGAATTGCACCCTATTTTGGCACCTCAAGTTTGTGAGGCATTGAGATCATATGACCTTGTGCATTGAGCCTATCTTATAACGTTTGCTTTACAATCACACTCCTGCCTTTGTACCTTTACGCATACGACCATCCAAGTATTTAAAAACCGTATATATGTTTATATGTTGAGATATTTTGCTTCTTTCTTAAATGTATTCAAAGGTGAACTGTTATGGAATTTCTTTCGTTTTGTATCAATTTTCGAGGGCGAAAATTTTTATAAGGTGGGTAGAATGTAAGGCCCAGAACTTTTGAAAAGTCTTATTATGATCAAGTCTCAGATCATATGATTATTTATAGCCTTAATTTCAGAAATTATTTTATTAAAAATAATTAAGGCAAGTTTTGACTTATTGGATTTGAGATAAGTTATGATTATTATCCAATTTTATAATTATTGGATTATTTTCTATATTTAAAGTATAAAGTTGATAGTTATGAAATAATAAGGATTTTATATGGTTTGGATTGGATAAGTAATATTTTAAATATTAATACTGCTATTTTGGAAAATGAAGAAATTAAGTATATTATTTCTAATTATTTGATTTGGACATTTTATTGAAAATAATTTGTGAAAGTGATGAACAAATAGTATTTTCTATATATAATTAGTGTTGAATTTAATTGAGTTTCAATTACTATATTACCCCTACTTTTATTTGAAATTACAAAAGTAACCCTAACCCTAATTTTGATACACTCATTCCCTAAAACCAACCTCCTTCACGCTGCGCAGCCTCCAGGCTTTCCTTCATCCTCCTTCTGCGCAGCCCTATGCGAAACACACACACACACTGTTCTTTGAGAAACCAACGAAGAGAAAGAAAGGGAAGGCAGAAATCGGGAGAACGGAAGAGAGAAGGGAGGAAAGGGGCTGTCTGCCGGCGCCACTGGGTTCTGCCGCCACCGCCGAGAGCTACACGTGGGGAGCCGTTCTGCCGCCGCTCCCTGCCCAGTTGAGGCCGCCGCTGCTGTTCGCGAGGTCGCCTCCATCACAGATCGGAACTGAGGCGAGAGAGGAAGAGTCTGACGGGATGGCATGCGCGTGAGAAGGGAGGAAGGCTTCGCGAAGAGCGTCGCGCCGCCGCCGCTACCCGTGCCTTCGCCATCGCCATTCCGTCTCAACCTGGCGTCACCGTCATGCCCTAGCGCCAGTAATGGAGGACGCCACCGTCGTCTGAGAAGAACCCGACACGAGAGAGAGGGGGAAGCCACCCGCGACGCCGCTGGAGCTTCCATTGCCGTCAGAAGCTGCCGCCGTCCAACCAGCTGCTGCGGTGGTCGTCGCCTGTCGTGAATGGCTGCCGGAGAAGTGGTTGTGGCTGCAGGAGCCACACCGGAGCATCTGGCCGTTTCTGCCACTTGAGACCCCGCTGCCGTCGCCGGAAAACGCCTCTGCCGCCGTCGAGATCCAATGCCGGTAAGGGTTTTATTTGGGGTTTCTGTCCTTTTTGAATTCCGAGGTTACTATGGTCACTGCCTGTTGGTTTCAGTCATCGTGATTGGAATTTGTCGCCGCTGCCGCTTGAGGTGGCTGCCGGGATGCCGTTGAACCGGTTCAGAGACCGCCACTATTCCGGTTCAGCTGTTCCTTCTTCATTCGGTAAGCGTTTTCGATTTGAAAGCTCTCTAGTTACTATTCTGGCTTCATACACCAAGGCTTTGCGGCATCAATTGCTATGAGACTGAGTTTCTATTGTTATGTGTCGCGATTAGTGTTGCTGTGGTTACCGCGGGAGTGGCTTGGAGCCAAGGTTGCGTTGTTGGTGATCTCGGTTTAAGAGAGGAGGTTCCTGTGACGCGTTTGGATTATGGAATTGCGTTTTGAGGTAGGGGCGCTTTCCAAAAACTATGCTTTATGTATTGGAATTATTACATATGGATATTGATGTGAGACAATTGGTATTTGGTGATTGTATCTGCCTTGTGTGTTATTTGATTGTCTCGAATGGTTAAGGATGCTTGTTTGGATGAATTGTTGTGCGGCTTGTGAAATATAATGTTTTGATGTTGATTCTTTAAAGATTTGAAATCTGAGTTTGATCCGTTGAGGATTGATTTGAATTGAGTTAATTATCTTGATAATGTGAAAAGTCGAACGCACTTTTGAAATCAGCCTGGTTTACTTTAATTGATTTGGTTTTGGACAAATGATTTGTTATTGAGCCGTTTCTTTAAAGCTTTAGAAATGAGTTAAATCGGTTGATATTGAGTTGATTTCTGAAATGGTTTCCTTGAGATATGCCACTGAGGCGACTGTTGGATTTAGCTTGCTTTTGAATTGATTTCTGGTTTTGAACTGTTGAAAAGGAATGAGAAACGGTTTAGTTGGGACCCGAAACGGGTGGCAAAAGTCCAAGTTTTAGGGGAGGTGCTGCCGAAATTTCTATAAAATTCGAGTCTTTATTGAAATGTTGTTTGGAGAATGATGAGTTAAAGACTTCTACTATTTTATTTGAATTATCAAGAAAAGGATGATTCATACTTTTGAAATGAATTATTAAAGAGGGAATTGTGATTTAGTCTTGCTTCTTAAGAAAGGCATTGTATCTCTTTCAGGAGAAAGTTATTTAGATGAAACTTGTGTTTTAAAGCTATTTGAATGTGAAAAGGGTTTATGCCTTTGAATTTGACTTGGGGGTTTCAATTAAAGAGTTTTAATGATTTTGAAAAGACCTGACTGTCTATTGACAAGTTTCATTTTTAAATGTTTTGAGAAAGGTTTTAAGTACTCTTTGAATTCTGAACTTTTGCAAGACTAAAACAATTTTGAACAGTTGAAATGCTTTAGAATTTATCATGGGGGTTGAAGCTGGTTTTGTCTAGGTAAAGGAAACGGCTTTGAAAGAAGTAAATGATTACATGACTCGGTTTGGCTTAGATCCTATTTTATTACTCAAGTCGGAAAGCCAATGTTTTAATGATTTTAAATGAATTTGGCGAAATGAGTTATGTTATTCTCCCCTAAAGACTTGGGACTCTGCCGAGAAACTTTTGTTATAAAATCCCATTGTTGGATGGGTGATTTTGAATATCTCAAAGAGGCTTTTAACTTGCCATGATTATGGAAGTTTTGGAAAGAGGATGCCGAGAGTGGCATTATTTTGAAAGGAGAATTTACCTTGAGTAAAAGTGGCTTATGAGTCTGAGATGATTTGAGAAATGAGATCTTTAAAGCCAAGGCTGAAAAGAGTTGAAACTTGATTTCAAAGTGAAACGAGTTGAGAAAATGATTTATGGCTTAAATGCCAATTTCATGAATTTGATGATTTTGAATGTGGAAGTGCTGTTTTGTTGAGAGCCGGAATGGCTGTGTATGTTTATACATATTGATTGGTTCTGGATTGAACCGTGAGCCGGAATGGCTGTGTATGATATGAATATTGGCTGGTTCTGGAATGAACCGTGAGCCGGATGGCTGAGATGGATGTTGATCCATGGATGAGATTGATTGCATGTTTATGCTGAATCATTGATAAATGTGAATGTTGCACTTCCACTATCTGAGATACGAGTTTTCCTGGGTAGTAGCAGTGGCTAGCCACCACGTGCTCCAGGTTGAGACTTGATACTCTGTTGACCCTATGTCGTAAGTGTGGCCGGGCACTGTGAAAGCCCCGGATGAGCTCGCCCCCGAAAATATTCACCAGTGAGGGTGATGGATATGGATCATGATTATGATCAAGTTTATGATGAGTATAACTCGAGTTGGGGATGCGCGACAGAGGGACAGTCCAATGGTTAGCTACCAGGACTTGTCGGGTTGGCTCTATAACCGACAGATGATATCATCAGCCACTAGGGACAGGCATTCATCATATGCATCTATGTGACATTGCTTGGGTGTGCATATTGTACTTGGCTTGCCTTTGTGATTAATTGCTAATTGTCCTACTTGCAATAACTGTTTGTTTGTGCCTGCATCTTCCTATTTGTGTTTGCATCTGGGACTCTGTTGGATTGTGGTGATTGGTTGTTGGTTGGATTGTTTGGGCCTAGGGCCGTCGTTGGAAAGAGATGAACTGATGGTTGATTTCGGTTTTATGTTTCTGGTTTGGAATAAAATTATGAAAGGCTATTTTGGTTCCGCATAGATAAACCATTTTGAAAGGCTTTTGAGATTTTGAGAATTGAACGGTTCTTCTTTCCGAAAAGATTTCCGACTTTACTTTTATTGGAAACTGTTGTTTTTGAAAAGAGGCATAAGACGGTTATTAATCACTGATGCGGTTATCTTCACGTATCTGGTGCACGAATTGCGAATCACACTTTTCACAACGCGTACCACTAACCAGCAAGTGCACTGGGTCGTCCAAGTAATACCTCACGTGAGTAAGGGTCGAATCCCACGGAAATTGTTGGTTTGAAGCAATCTATGGTTATCTTGTAAATCTTAGTCAGGAAGTCAATTATGTTTATCAGTTGAATAGTGAATAACCAAGAGAACATAAATTAAAGATTACTTGTTGTGCAGTAATGGAGAATATGTTGGAGTTTTGGAGATGCTTTGTCTTCTGAATCTCTGCTTTCCTCTGTCTTCTGATTCACGCACGCACGCCCTCCTATGGCAAGCTGTGTGTTGGTGGATCACCGTTGTCAATGGCTACCTTCCGTCCTCCCAGTGAAAACTACGCTCACGCGCTCTGTCACAGCACGGCTAATCACCGGTTGGTTCTCGATCCGGTTGGAATAGGATTTACTATCCTTTTGCGTCTGTCACTAACGCCCAGCCTTCAAGAGTTTGAAGCTCGTCACAGTCATTCAATCCTTGAATCCTACTCGGAATACCACAGACAAGGTTTAGACTTTCCGGATTCTCATGAATGCCGCCATCAGTTCTAGCTTATACCACGGAGATTCTGATTAAGAGATCTCAGAGATACTCATTCAATCGTATATAGAACGGAGGTGGTTGTCAGGCACACGTTCATGATTTGAGGAAGGTGATGAGTGTCACAGCTCATCACCTCCATCACAGTTAAGCGCGAATGAACATCTTAGATAGGAACAAGCGTGTTTGAATGGAAAACAGAAATACTTGCATTAATTCATCGAGACACAGCAGAGCTCCTCACCCCCAACAATGGGGTTTAGAGACTCATGCCGTCAGAGAATACAAAGTTTAGATCTGAAATGTCATGAGATACAAAATAAATCTCTAAAAGTTGTTTAAATACTAAACTAGTAGCCTAGGTTTACAAAAATTGGATAAACTATGATGGATGATGCAGAGATCCACTTCTGGGGCCCACTTGGTGTGTGCTGGGGCCCACTTGGTGTGTGCTGGGGCTGAGACTTAAGCAATTCACGTGCAAAGGCCATTTGTGGAGTTGAACACCAGTTTTTATGCCAGTTTGGGCGTTCAACTCCAGCTTTTGATCCTTTTCTGGCGCTGGACGCCAGAATTGGGCAGAAGACTGGCGTTGAACGCCAGTTTACGTCGTCTATTCTTGTACAAAGTATGGACTATTATATATTGCTGGAAAGCCCTGGATGTCTACTTTCCAAAGCAATTGGAATCATGCCATTTCGAGTTCTGTAGCTCCAGAAAATTCACTTTGAGTGCAGGGAGGTCAGAATCCAACAGCATCAGCAGTCCTTTTTCAGCCTGAATCAGATTTTTGCTCAGCTCCTTCAATTTCAGCCAGAAAAATACCTGAAATTACAGAAAAACACAAAACTCATAGTAAAGTCCAGAAATATGAATTTTTTCTAAAAACTAATAGAAATAGACTAACAACTAACTAAAACATACTCAAAACTATATGAAATTATCCCCAAAAAGCGTATAAAATATCCGCTCATCAGTATCCTATTACAGTAATTCCCAAAAACTCTCTACTGAGAACCCTTTCGAGGATGATGTTCTCACCCCCCTACATTTTTCCCCTTTCAGGATATGGGCGCAGAAGTCACGAAGAATTTATTTAGTTATTGATATGTTCTGTATTGATGTAGATTATTTATTGTACCCTCGCCTTTATCTTGATATATTCTGTGAGAGGGATAGGGATTGTATTGGTTAAAGCTTGTAAATATATTTGTGTATATATATATATATATATATATATATGGATATACTCTTTATGAGTTTTGTAAGTTGTATGGTATCTATGGATGTATGTTATCGGATGAAAGTATTTTTGGGAGCGATATTGCGATTTAAAGTTTTAAACAGGCTCATATTTTAGTATTAAATAGTATAAAAGTCGTCGTAATGTCCGAGCTATTAGAGTCGCGCAGCCGAAAGTGTGAGCTTTGGTAGTTAGGGTGTTACATTTTAGGGTAGAATTCTAGAGAGAGAGGCTCTCTCCTCTCTCTAGATTTTAGGGTAGTTTAGGTTTAATTTTCTTAAATCCAACTTTTAATTCTTGTTTTAATTTAGTTTCTCCTTTTAATTTCTTGTTGCTACTACTCTATTCTTCTTAGTTCTCTTGTCAATTTTACTTTTATGTCTCTTTTTATGTTCATGAGCCCTTTGTTGGATTTGGATCTTTTCTTTAATGAAATTTAATGTTTGATGTTCTTTTATTGATGATTTGAGTTGTTGATTTACTTTTCTTGCAATTGGTAGTTGCTAGATTTTATTATTCTTGCACATTTACCATGATTTCCCTTTGTACCCACCAAGTGTTTGACAAAATGCTTGGTTGGACTTTAGAGTAGATTTTGAGCATTCTTGGCTTGGAAAGAGTAATTGGGCAATCTTGAGTCATGAAAACCCAACTCATGTTGGTGATCTAGAGTTGTTAGCTAATATTGTTTCCATTGACGCTAATTTAATTAGTGAGTTGATTAGGACTTTTGGATTGAGATTATCTAGTCTTATTAGACTTTCTCCGAGTATGAGGATAACATGATACCTTCCTCAATCGTCGGAGATGACGTAATGAGATAAATTCTTGTTTATAATTGTGGTATGATTGATTAATCTTGTTTGACTTTCTCCCTATTTGTTGGAGTTGACTAAATAAGATGAATTAATCATTGCATGACTAGGATAAAAAGCATATGATCTCAACCTTGCCATGAATGTCTCTCTTTATTACTTGCTTTCTTTAATTGCTCTCTTTACTTTTCTTGCCATTTATTTTCTTGTCCTCTCATCAATCAAAACCCCCTTTACCCCTTCATAGCCAATAATAATTCACTTTATTACAATTTCTCGTGAGACGACCCGGAGTCCAAAATACTCCAGTTATTTCTTATTTGGGGTTTGTTAATTGTGACAACCAAAATTTTTGTATGAAAGGATTCTTGATTAGTTTGGAAACTATACTTCACAACGAGAATTCATTCATTTGAGGAAATTCTAAATCGTCAAGAGTTCGATCATCAGTTCTCGTGTAGTACACAGGATAATTAATAAAAATCATAGGTTAACGATTTTTAATGTTAAAAATATTAAAAATAATTAGTATTTATTTTAACAAATTTGAGTTGGTTGAGTGATCATCTCGCTCGTCCACTTAAGGAAGTATTAGGGTTTCAAATCTCACCTTGTGTATGTAACAACTCATTAGCTAGCGACGTACCCTTAATAAATGGAACTTCAATCCGTGGTGAATTAGTTCTCGGCTTGCCTAGTTGAAAAATATGATAAAAAAAATAGTATTTGTCTTAAAAGTAGAACAATTCTCATTGATAGCAATACTTGCGGAGATTTGTCTTTGTTAAAATTTAAATGTAACAACTTTATTTGTTAGTATCATATTCACTCATGAAGCCAAAAGAATATAATCAACATTCTTATCCGTTAATATTTCACATTTTATGACATGATTTTAAGTTTCCAAACTTATAGAGTTATGTCACTATAAAAGCTATTAGATTGATTAATATTCCTTAATAATATTACCAAAACACTATCCATGAGTATTAGTTTATGTGAAAAGAAACCCTAATAACTTTTTTTGTTCAATAAATAATTTATTCTATTGGAAAACAAATTATTATTCCTAGATTGATAAATGCATTTTCTCCCTTTACATCAATTTATTTGGCAATAATTATCACTAAAGAGAAATGAATGACTACACTATTTTATAATATGATGTATAAAATAATTTTTTATTTTAAAATTAATTCTAGTCAATAAGATAAAATTAAAAATAATTCTTTTACACAAATTTAAATTTGACTTTAGAATTGATTAACTCACTTTTTTTTATTTTAATAACAAAACAAAATTAGTTAGCGGCAAAAATTCGGTATTTAATAATTTCAATCATTTAAATTTCAGTTCACAAAAATTGGGTTAGAAATTAATTATAACTTAATAATCGATTATATATATATATATATATATATATATATATATATATATATTAATACGTAAATAATAATATTTAATGTATAATTTATTTTTTTGACAGGATTAATGTATAATTTATTGAGAATTAATTTATTATCTAAATTTTTTTTATAAACATTTTACTATGTAAAAATAATGATCTTTTTTATTATTATTTGAAAAATTATTCATAATTTTTTTATTATGTAATTAACTTAATTAATAACCTTTATTATTATTTTTCTACCAAAAAATCATATTTATACTATTTATCTATTTTCTAATACTAAGTATTTATACTATTATACTTATTATCCACTACTAGAAAACTAGTTATTACAGATAGATTTACAAACAGATTTAGTCCTTATTACAGACGGATTTTTGGTTACCGACGAAATTACCGACTGATTTTGTCCCTCTGTAAAAGCCCCGTCGGAAATTATTTACCGACGGATTTTTTTCCGTCGGAAAATTACAGACGGATTTTTACCAGTTACCGACGGATTTTCCCTCTGTAAATTCTCCATCCATTTCTTGAAACCGACGAACTTTCTGACGGATTTTCCGTCTGTAATTACAGACGGATTTTCTGTCTGTAATTACAGACGGATTTTCAGACGGATTTTCCGTCTGTAATTACAGACGGATTTTCCAACGGATTTTTCGTCTGTAATTACAGACTACAGACGGATTTTTCGACAGATTTTCCGTCTATAATTTAAACTTTGGAAAATCATCTCACACTCTGATTACAGACAGAAAATCCGTCTGTAAATCCGTCAGTAAGGTAAAAAAAATTTTTCTAATTACAAAATAAACTTATTTTCATACAAAATAAATATAAATTTAATACAAATTTTTATCTAATTTGTATTCGAATATTTATAATAATTCAAAAAATAAACAAATTCATCGTATTATCAAACTAAAAGAAAAGTACTATAAACAAGCAAGTCAATATATATAATTCAAAACACAAACAAAATGTATTGATCATCAACTATAATTCCTAGTATATCATCAACATGCTGCTTCTTGTAAAACATTCTAGGTGGCATTAAAACGGCAAAGAATGATTGGATGAGAAAAGTTAAACCCCTAAACCAAGCATCTACAGCAACGAATCAGCATATATCTATATTCTTTCTTTTTCTGCCACTCACACAGGCCCAGTCATCCATTTTCGACACTTCTATGCCTTCTAAGAATAGTGAATATTTCTGTAATAAGTTCTGGACCTGCATAAGGAACAAAGGAGATGAATTTAGGAGGAGAATGTGATTCGAAGCAGTTCCACCAACAAGAATCTGCATTTGGCAGTAAAGAGATAGCTGCATTCCGAATAAAGAAAATCGATAATGAGAATTAATTGAACATTTAAACTACCTGTTCACTTAAGATTCCAGAGAGACCAATAATTGCTCCAGGCTTTGCAGAAAAGATAATTTGATCAGCAAGATTTAACAGAGGATTTAAAAGTATGTTTGCGATGACCACATCATATTTATCCTTGTGAGTGACTCTGTCTATCTCAAAAGCATTTTCTCCCTCGACAACTCTAGATGGCCAGTCATCCCTGCAGGATGAAGAAGTTTGGCTTGCAATCAAGTGCAGTTGTAGCTTGTCTGGTCTGATGTTATTCAGAGTAGCATTTTCAGATGCTGATGCAATTGCTTGTGAATCTATATCGACTCCAATGGCAAAGGCAGCACCAAACTGCAAAAGGTCTATTATTGGTGAATATGAAACTGCAGAAGGTCTAGAATTGCTTTCCTAAACTCTCATTTGATTAATTTCTCAACTGATTCTATTACATCAATAATATGCTCTTTCATACTAACTTAATAATTAAACCCCAAACCCTATATAAGGCCCAATAAGTACAGAACATGTCATATCAAAATGTCTCTGAAAATTTATATCTGTCATATGTTCTATCAATTAACCAAAAAAAGACAGTTAAAATATGTGAATATGATAGAGACGGTTATAATATTTAGCTTTCCACACAGATGTTCAAGGAAACAAAGTAAGAATGAAAATGAACTCTACTGTACACCAAAGGCATTCTCGCACTGACATTTTTTCATAATATGAATAAGTGATCATTCTCCGAATAAGAATGCTAAGTAAAGAACGCAGTAAATTTAATAGCTATTAAATAGAAACCAAACAATTAGCAGTTAGCTATTAAACAGAAACCAAGAAGAAAACTGACCTGAGCTCCTTTCATCCAGTCATCCTCCTCAATAATTTTAACTTCATATCTTGGTATCTCTTTCAAACCAATAGAATCAGCAGCATGTGAAATGCTCATATTTATATCCTCACCTTCAAGAAAAATAGAACTAACACAAATCTACAGAGTTTTAGAAGTGTTTGAAACAGTTCACATAAAATGAGTGCCTTGATCAGATTAGAACTGTAGAGTACCTCTCGTTGGTTTTCACCCTCTGATATTGTCGGATTCCTGAAGAACCAAGAGAGAAAAAAAAAGAAGCAAAGATCATATTCACATTCATACCAAACCCACCGAAAAGTAAGAACGGAAAAGAGATAAAAGAAACAGTAGTGCCATCACTAAATAAAAGAAACAGTAGTGCCCACTTTGCTTAGGCATGGACCCTGCATAATCAAATTTCAAGGGAAGTTGAGTAACTTAATTGAATAGAGAAGCTTCTATTCTAAATTACTAATCAATATTAAGCTGCATCAAATATATAAAATTATATGTGAATAACAAGGAGGTAATGTTCATTTTAGTCCTTTGACTAAGTAGGAATAACTCCATTTAGGCAGACACTTAATCAAAGCTACCACACACATTGAAATATCTATTATTGTCAAAACAGATTTGAATGTAATGCAGTAATGCTGCATCTCAATAAACTAAGCAATAGGCAAAGTGCGACACTGGTTTTGAAAGATAAAGAGCCTAAAATCAATGAAACAACAACCTATGCATTAAAAGATAAGAAGCATACTTGTTGAGCTAGCTCCCTGGTAGGAGAGAGCACGAGGCAAAGAGAACATTGTAAATTAGAGACTTGGGCAAGGAAAACCATTTGATGAGAAAAACTGCAGCCAAAAACAGAATTCAATAAGCCATTGATTTGCAGCAACAAATACATATAGCGAGGCTTTAATCTTAGCAAGTAACCTCAAACAAGCAAGTAACTCTAACAAACAAGTAACCTCAAACAAGAAAAGCTTATACCTTCCTTCTCGTCAATTTTTGTTCAGTCAACTGTCAAACAAGAACACATTCAAATAATTAGAATAAAGCAACAAAATTTGGAGAGAAGAATGTTAGAGAGAAGAAAACTTGAAATTATCCTTAAAATTAAGTAGCTTCATGAGTACTATATTTATCATACAAGCAACAACTAATTAACTATTTGTGTTCACGGTTAAAGACTAGATTCATTCGCTTAATTAATTTAGAAAATATATATTATGATCTCAATTTATTAAAAATGTTAGGTTAGAACTTACAGCAGACAGAGAAGGAGTGAAATCAAGTGAACAAGTATGATTAATTAATAACTTAACAAGCCCTGCAATCAAGTGAACACTAAACCTATACTAGCTAGGAATATAGTAATATAGTATCATGAATAAATGAATTACTGGCCGCATGAAATTGTAGATATTGATTTCAAATTCAAATATTGCTTTCTTATTATTGTTGATGAGAGATAATAAAAATAAATGGATAAACATACATTGCGTGCTTGAACCTTGAAAAACATTTAAATTTGATCAATGGGTTGGTTTGCTTTTATTTTCGGGAAGATTCAGAGAAATATATAACACAGCAGAGACGTAATAATTTCTTACTTCCATTTTAGAAACCTAGCTTAGTCATGAAATTATATTAAGTCTCTTACTTTGAAGCAGTTAATAATCCTTTATATAGTCAAAATTGAATTTAAAAGCAAGAAGGAGAGTAAGTACCTTACTTGTTCATATAATAACATGGTGCAATAAACTTGGATCTGACTCTTGGGTTCCCTTCATTAGCTCCGGCAAAGACCTATGGGCCGCTAGAATCCATCTTGAATGGCAGAGGCTTGGCTCTGTCTCTCCTGCCTGTAACCTGTAACACCCCTTTTCCTCAAACATTCTCCTTGTCTTGCAATCCAATTTCAAACTTCAAATAAGTAATTAAAGAAACAAATAAATAAGAAACATGGAACCCAAATCTATAAAGAGCAACTGGCGTATTAAGAGCAAAACACTATGTATCTATTAAGAGTAAAACAGCATCTTAAGGTGGTTGCTGTTGAACTCTGACTATCTGTAAGGAAACAACTGGCATAGGTGAGGACACCAGCGAATGTTTGGCAAAGCCACAAGGCCCAGAGCCTACCCCTCATTCCAAACCTCTTTGAAACTGCATCAGATATGAACCCTCCACCGGGCCTGGAGAAAAGATTTGCCAATCCGAAACTGGCAGCAATGATCCCAGCAGTGTGCAGCTTGAGATTGAATCTGTCACAGAAGTACTCAGCTATGATGTTATCAATAGTCAACTCCACACCAAAGCAGTATCCATAAGTGAAGTACAAACAACAGTATTCAATTTCTGAATAAAAAATTAATCTTTACAACAGCAAAAAAAATTAAATAAATAAAGCATAATGCCAACAAAAAAAGTGTCAAAAAGAGATTATAAAGCATTACTTACAGTATTTTAGCTTAGCTTAGCTTAGCTTCCTTTTAATTGCAGTAGGGAACAAGCAATAATCAAAATTAAACAAAGGGGAAGGAGAGAATGAAAAGGATGGGAGCATAGAGAGCATACATGTCCGTTCTTTGTTCATCAAAACAAACATGTCGTTCTCAACCACCTTTGCTACTCCCAATCAGCTATAGCAATTCTCTGCTTCTATCCTCCAGAAAGTTGGGTGCCACCTTCTCCAACCTGTGTTAGAAATAAACTATCAGGCTTTAAATTTGAATGCGTATTTTCTGATATCAAAGTGTTTTAGATCTACACTTTACTAAAAAACACAATAAAATGAGGTTAGGAGATTAGGTCACTTTGCATCTAAAATTAATTGGCCAATTCTCTGGTGCATTTAACTTTCATGCTGAAATTTGTCATTTTAATATATCAATTTGGAAAAAAAGCTGTCATTTTAATGGAAGAGTCTTCTCCTAATCTCATTTGTGAGGAAGTTATTCTTTCACCTGGAGAGGGATAATCTTGGATGATCACAAACCCAAGTAGCTAGTAATAAAATCAAACTATGATGTAATTCACTAAAACCTATCATGACAACATCAAAACCTTTTCCTCACTGGATATGGCTGGATGCATGAATCAAGCAAAGTTAAGTGATTAGCAACATCATCCATCAACCCCAAAATAAATCAAATCAAATCAGAAAATTAAAAAGTTGAAAAAAAGAAAAAAAGCGTATCATCGTAGAAGAAAATATACTCCATCAAGAAAACAATACAAGAAATTAATATGAATAAAAAATAAAAAACAGTAATTATAACAATTAACAAAAGAATAAACAGAGAAATTAGGTTTGAAAAATTGAAAAACTGTGAAGAGTGGCACCTGAAGCAAATTTTGAAGATATGAATCACCACATTTACCAAACTTCAAGGCTGGTCAATCTTCAACTCCTTTGCACAAACATCAAAGCCAATACACGTAGCAACTACTACCTGAACAAGAACAAGAACAAGTTGTTTGGCTACTAAGAAAACGAGAGAGAGAGAGAGAGAGAGAGAGAGAGAGAGAGAGAAATAAGAGGCAAAACCGCAGATCAAGCACCTTTGAGAATTAAAAGAAGCAGAGATTAAATCACAAAATCGGAAATGAAATCACAAAATCAGAAACAACGAGGGCGAGGAGCAGAGATTAAATCACAAACCGGCGAGGAGCAGAGAATCAGAAACAATGGATGGTGAGGAGGGGAGGAACCCTTCGCGACGGCGACGCCACGAGCTCAACTCAGAACTTCGTGCGACGGCGAGATGAGGAGGAACGATGCGAAGAGGGCCGAGTAGAGCTTCCCCAGATGATGAGGGCACCCACGGTCTGTCCCCGCCGGCGGCGACACCACCTTCTACCGGAGGAGAAGAGTTCGAGGGATGAGGGCTGCTGGAAACATTCGAGGGATGAGTGTGAATGGAGTGTGAATGGGTGGTGATAAAATTAGGGTTACCTCGGTATTTCCGACGGAAAATTTAAATTACAGACGGATTTTCCGTCTGTAACCATTTTTCACGGAAAAAAAATTAATTTTTTCGACGGAATTATCGACGGATTCTCTTTTCCGTCTATAATTTATGCTAATTCATTTTTTTTATTTTCCGACAAAAAATCCCTCTGAAATTTCCTCTGTATTTCCGTATGATAAAATCCGTCGGAAATATCCGTCCGTAATAACAAATTTTCTAGTAGTGATCTTAAATAATGGTTTAAGTTATATGTTAAATAATATAAATTATATTTGTATATTAAATTCATTAAATTTACCCATATTAAGAGGAGAAAAATTATATAATAAATGATATGTTATAAAAATTAGTTGATTTACACATAAATTAATTTTATTAAAAATAAAAATAATTTATCATATATAATAATCCTTGATATATGTACTATCATGTATATATTAGGATGATCTATTTTAATTATGTGAATTATTATTATTATTATTATTATTATTATTATTATTATTATTATTATTATTATTATTATTTACTTTTTCATTACGTTAGTAAATAATATTTAAGACTAAAAAAGAAAAAATATAATTAAATTTTTTTTAGTTTGATTAAAAACTCTCTTGTAAGCATATTCAACTTTTATATATACTAAATGTATTAATATGTAATAATATAATATTTGTTATAGCAATGACTAAAAATATTAACTCAAGTGAGTAAGATTAACCTAGGTTCATTACTCAAATTCGAAATCTGAATTAGGTTCATTATCTTAGGATTTAATACAGATGAAGTCTACGTGTTTCATCTCAAATTGGCTCAAATTGAATTTCTGTTGCTAGTTAGAGATGGTACTGTATATTTGTGTGAGCGCGGCGGACTTCCTTTCCCATCCTTTACTCTTGTGTTGAAAAAATATCCTTCGTCCCCTCTCTATTTTCGTCGCAAGTCTCTATTTAATTATCCTTTTAGAGAATGCAGATACCCACAGTTATCTATAGATATTTTTTGAATTTTTTTAAAAAAAATTAACAAAAATCGTCGTAATATAATAATTATAAAATAATCGATTCAATATAATTCAACATAATTATAATATATTCATTATGAAAAATAACATTTTAAAATTAAAGATATGAGGAGTATTAATAACAAATGAGAACTTAAAATTACATGTAAGCAAATTAAAATGATGTATTTAATGTGATTTGCAAGAAAAAATTCCCCTTATTCAAATATAATATACGTTTTATTATTTTGTATAAAATAATATTAGTTTTAATTTATATTATTATTATTATTATTATTATTATTATTATTATTATTATTGGATATTAAAAATAAATAATATTCGTATTATTAGTATTTTTTTTACCTTCTTCAACACTAACTGTGATTAGGTGTAAAAGCTCGCTCACCTTATTAGAAACAAATATAATCTAATAAGTTTCTATCTGATAGTGTTATACATTGAGATCATCATAGGAGAATTAATTTTAGTGAGTTAATAGTACGGTGTTTAGTCGCCACAAGAATATTTTTACACAAAATAATCAATCAGTTATATATGACTTCTGATAAAAATAATATATTCAACATGAATGTTGTTTATATTAGGTAAAAGATTATAAATTGACAAAAAAAATTATTACAATGGGTATATTTATTTTAACAAATATTCTTTTATTTAATACTATAAAAATACACTAATCACCCTAATTACTACATATCTAACTTCCATCCGCAGCGGTAGAATGCTTAAATTAAGTCATTTTTAGGTTATGGTATTCGTCAAATAAATAATCAATGAAATATTCATCCATACATTCTCATTTTGAGTATATTTATACATAAAAAAAGAGTAAAGTATACTTTTTGTTCTTGAAGTTTGACAAAAATTTCAAAAATACCCCTAAGTTTTATTTTGTTTCAATTTTATCCCAAAAATTTTCGATTTGCATCAAATATACCCCTAATTACTAATTTTTCAAAAAATTTAAGACCAATTCAACAATAATTTTATAAAAACATCCCTCAACACAAGCAAATCAAGCATACTTTTCATACATTATTGTTAGATTGGTCTTAAATTTTTTAAAAATTTAGCCATTGAGAGTATATTTGATGCAAATGAAAAACTTTTGGGACAAAATTGAAACAAAATAAAACTTAAAGAGTATTTTTGAAATTTTTGTCAAACGTTAGGGACAAAAAATATAATTTATCCTAAAAAAATTATACATAAAAAAAAAGAAGAAAAAAAGAGTTGAAATAATAAGATTGATAAAAATAATGATTCTTAGAGTAACTTCAGTAAAATCAATTTTAGGTGTCAATTTTAACCTGTTACTGATTTAAAATAAAAACTTGTATTGGATACCATTTTTAAAATGATACTAAAGAGATATCATATTACTTAAAAATAAAGAAGTTAAATGTTGTCGCTTGTTTAAACTTATCCATTAAATAAAGACTAACGGTGTTACTGTAACAATGTAACTTTATTTTATTGTAACATCATAATAAAGACTCAAACTAAATTTATTCAAATAAATTAGATGTATTTATTTTTTTTTTGTGACTATTAGATGTATTTATTTGTATTATATATTTGATTATTTTATTTTTTATTATCTTATTAATTTTGTAAAAAAATGGATCGAAATCGATTTAACGTAATTTTTTTTAATTATTTATAACATTCTAATTTTTCTATCGATCCAAATATGATAGATAATTATTAATTTTGTAATTTTATATTTTTATTTTATTTAAATTTTCACGATTTAATTAAATTTATTTAAATTAATAAAAAATAATTTAAAATTTAAATTGAATGAAATCAAATATTGAAGTGACAAATTTTACATTAAATTTTAAATTAAGTCTTATGATATATAGTTCACAAATATTTATGTGACGTTTTGTGGGACCTAAAATAAAATAAAATTAATTAGCGATGCTCTTATTAATTTGTTTGGCCATATATATATATATATATATAAAAGACTAGAAGATCATGATCATCTAACAAAATTAATTTGTATTTATTACATTTAATTTGAATAAGTAAGAAATTATTTTATTTTAAGTTAGTCCTTAATTCACATGATTTAAATTTGACTCGATAGATATGATTTGATTTGATTATTAATTGAAAATATTTCAGTTGTCTATTTTATTCATAAATTTATTATTTTAATGACTAATAAATTAATCAAATCAATTAATTAATACATATAATTATTATAATTAATTTGATTTAATAAATTAAAAGAAATAAACTAAAAATACTACCAGAATATTAAAAGAAATAAATTAAAAAATACTACCAAAATAAATTGATATAAATTATAATAAATTGTGTGATATTTAAATATCTAATTAAATCAATTAGTTGATATAATTAATTTATCATAGTAAATTATATTAGTTGCTTGTTTGAGCGCGATTAAATTGATAAAAAAATTCAATGAAATTTTTTTTTTTATTTTTTAGTGTGTTTGAAAATTTTTAATAATAAAAGTAAAAATACTAAAAAAATAAAAATAAAAACTTCTTTTTTGAGAAGTTACAATTTATATCTTTTTTTAAAAGATTTTTTTCTTTAAAAAAATATATTTTTCACATCATAAATAAACAAAAAAGTATTTTTATCTTATTTTACCCAAACATAATTGATAAATAAAAAGATCTTTTTACATAAGATATCTAAACATAAAATTATTTTTATTTTTGTAGAAAATCTTTTTCAAGAATGACGCCCAAACAAGTCCTTAATGAGTTAAAAAAATAAATTAAAAAATACTCTCAAAAGCATGCCACATCAATTCCATTATTAAGTATAGAAACCTAATTTTTATATAATAGAGTAGATAAAATAGATTATAAATCTAAGTAGGGGTGTGCATGGGCCGGGTGAAATCGGGTTTGGTGTGATCTAGACCCGACCCGAAATATATATCGGGCCTATTTTTAAGACCCGAACCCGACCCTAGACCTGATGAAACCTATACACTTTCGGGCCACGATTATACCGGGTAAAAACCGGGTGAAAACCGGGCCGTTAACATTATATTACCTTGATACCTTCTTGTAAGTTAGCATGTAAAAATATCCAAATTTCCAAGACTCCAATCATTATTTGACATGGTAAAATTCACTTAGAAATATATACTAAGAACCAACTCTTCTCTAAAATTAAAGCATAACCATAATCAATACTAATATTGCCTAATAACACCAAATATTTAAATCAATACAAATAACACAAGATTATGCATTAGTCTAAAGTCTTATGCATTTTAAACATAAAATATTAACTTATAGTCTTATATATAATGACTAATAACACAAAATATTAAGGTTTACAACAACACTTAAATTTCACATAATAATAGCCATCATCCATCACTAATAACACAAAATATTAATTATATATGATGACCGGGCCACCGGGCCGATTTCGGGTGACCCGAGCTATGGCCCGAACCCGACCCGAAATTATGACCGGGTCTATTTTTGAGACCCATACCCGGCCCTAGACCCGATAAAATCACACCAAATTAGCCCCTAAAGTATTCGGGACCGGACCGAGTCTTCGGACCGAGTCGGGCCATGCACACCCCTAAATCTAAGTCAGTGAGATGTTGAACTAGATAAGCTAATTATGTATGATAAGCTAATTAATTTTATCTAATAATTATTAGATATATAGAAAGGGATTATTTATCTTTTATTTTTAGAAAAAAATGAATAGAATATATATAGATAAATTCTAACTAACTCTCTCATAAAAGTTTGCCTATTTTCTATAATTTATTTAATTGTTAAATTATTATTGGTGAAATTTAATTATGTTATTATAGTTAATGCTAATTATATTTTTAATTATATTTTTGAAAACTAAATCACTAAACTATGGTAAAATTTATTTTATAAATTATAATAATTTTTAAGAAGACTCATTTTGTAATTTTACCAAATTGTTACCACAAAAAAAAAATCAAAGGCTGAAAGAAAAAAGTTAAAAAGTTCAAATACAAAAACCAAAATGAAAAAGATAAGGAAGCATGAAGAGTAAAAACAAGGGATAAGAGAAATTGGAGCATTTGCATCCCATCCCCATGCGATCTCCTGAGTTACGAAGGTTGTGGTATCCTCGTAAATCCATTGATTCTTGATTTTGGTCTTTTTTTTTTTTTTTTTTTTGAGATAGTTAGAGAATAGATTTTTTCAATTTTTTTTAACAATTGAAAGAGTAAAGTGTAATTTTTTTATTATTAATTTTATAAATAAAATTAAGGGCAATTTACGCATCTAAATTGTTTGATCCCCAATATTACGCAAATACATTGTTTCAGTTTTTAATACGCAAATGCATTGTTTCTATATTTTATGTAAACCGCTGCTGCCAGTAGCGGTTTACGTGTGAGTGTGTGTGTGTAAATCGCTACTGGCAGTAGCGGTTTACGTGTAAGTGGGTGTGTGTAAACCGCTGCTGGCAGCAGCGGTTTACGTGAGTGTGTGCGTGTGTGTAAACCGCTACTGGCAGTAGCGGTTTACGTGTGTGTGTGCATGTGTGTAAACCGCTACTGCCAGTAGCGGTTTACGTGTGATGGTTTGTCTATATAAACCGTGGTTGCAGCCGCGGATTATGTGTTTAGAAGGTTTGAGGAGTTTTCTAGAGAGAGGAAATTGTAGAGAGAAGTCAGAGCAAGTTGTGAGCGGGCCCGAGGTTCCTCAGCGGCGACTTCTGGCGAGTTATCATGGCAGGCAGGAACCTGTACCGACTGAACGGCGTTGCGCATATTGCCGGTTCTATTGGTGACGAGGTTAGTTAATATTTATTTTTTTTCTAGTCTTTGCATATCTTAGTCAGAAAAACGGTAGGTTAGGTAGACGAATTAGAATTTATAGATTAGTCGTTGTATCCTGAATTTAGGGTTCGCATGCTAGGATGTTAGTTCACTAATCTTGGTTTAGTGTTTTTAGTTTTTGTTGGTTAGTTATAGATATGCCTAGTTACCTGAAATTTAATTCCATTCAATGAATGTTATGCCCGCTAATTAATGTTGGTTTAGTTTAGGGAACGGGATAGTTGACATTAGTGAATTATTATAGTTTGTTTAGGATATTTGTATGATATGAAGTTTTAAATTTTAGATCTTTACAATATTTTAAAATTTCTGGATGTTAATAAGTAAATTATTTGTGTTGTTATTTTCCCTATCGTGAGTAGGAAATTTTTTTTAAATATTATATAGGAGAATTTGCTGATGGTTTAAGGTATTCGTATTCGGTTAGATATGGAAATCTGTTTAAGGATAGGAGAATTTAATTGGACTCTGTTTTCGTTTGTTGTTCTGTGCAGCCCAATAGGTGTATATACAGTGTGAGGCGGCAACAGAATATGCCCATGCATGAAAGGATCATCCCGTATTTAGAGCGGGCTGGATTGTACCATTTGGCTAGGCTAAATAGCCAATGGTTCTGGTTGGATGAGCCACTCGTTAGTGCGTTCGTTGAGAGGTGGCGTCCTGAGACGCATACGTTCCACATGCCTTTCGGAGAATGCACAGTGACATTGCAGGATGTGGCATTTCAGCTAGGGCTTCCTGTGGACGGGGAGGCTGTGAGTGGTTGCCTTGGTGAGTTTGAGACATACATGGAGGGTGGCCGACCAGCTTGGGAGTGGTTTGAGGACCTATTCGGTGAGCGGCCCCCACCGAATAAGGTCAAGCAGATGACAGTACACTTTACATGGTTCCACGAGAGGTTTAGGGTGCTACCACCAGATGCGAGCGAGGAGACTGTCCGCATCTACGCACGGGCCTACATCTGGCCGACCAGCTTGGGAGTGGTTTGAGGACCTATTCGGTGAGCGGCCCCCACCGAATAAGGTCAAGCAGATGACAGTACACTTTACATGGTTCCACGAGAGGTTTAGGGTGCTACCACCAGATGCGAGCGAGGAGACTGTCCGCATCTACGCACGGGCCTACATCATGATGCTGTTATCGACTCAGTTATTTGGGGACAAGAGTGCGAACCGGGTTCATATACGATGGTTGCCATTTGTGGCAAACCTTGATGGCATGGGGAGGTATAGCTGGGGTTCGGCCGCTTTGGCGTGGCTGTACCGATGTATGTGTCGGGTAGCGAACAGAAATGTGACTAATCTTGCGGGCCCGCTCCAGTTACTTCAGAGTTGGATATTCTGGCGGTTTCCGTCTCTTAGGCCGGCCGGGTTTGAGGTTTCCTCTTTCCCGCTGGCATCAAGGTATGGGTTATGCTTTTTTAAGTTTAACAAATTTATTGGGCATATTTTAAATTTCGTGTCTAATATGACTTAAATTTAGGTGGTCTGCCTACTTACCTCCTAATGATGGAAAGGAGCAGAGGGTCATTAGGTATCGGCTTGCATTGGATCGACTGACCGCTCGTGATGTAAGTTTTATAGCAGCAAGAGTTTTACTTTTTGTTTGATCTCTATTCGTGACTAGATATATACTTGTTATTGTAGTCCTTGATGAGTTCTTAAATTTCAGATTGTGTTGGAGCCCTACTCCGCGCTTGATGTACTTGCCGTGGTCCATCCAGAGATACTTACAGAGGAGCACAGTCGCATGTGGCGAGCCGTGACTGCCTTGATATACTTTGCGGTCATCGAGTGGCATCAGGTTGACAGGGTTGTTCCACAGCTAGGTGGAGTACAACATATCCCCGAGGATGCTTTGAACGTAGACTGGCTGCATGCTAAGGACGGTAGGGGTGGCGATAGGTGGTTTCCCCACTACTATCAGAAATGGCATGAGCATTGGGAGAACCGACTTAATGCCGTCATTTCCATTGAGCGAGTGGCAGATCCTGGCCCATCTGCAGATTACCTAGATTGGTGGTACCGAGAGGCTCAGCGGTTCCTTAGCCTTGGGGCTGCATTTGCCGATCCTAGAGGCACCCAGATACCTCCGGAGGCATATCAGAGAGGATCCTCCCAGGTTCCACGCAGATCACAGCTACCTGATATGCCGGACAACCGTCGTGTTGAGAGACGCCGTCGTGTTGGTACTAGGGACACCGGTCGAGATTGGAGGTGGTTACATGATGCGATGCAGGAGGATGACGCAGGCGGAGATGCTAGAGCTGAGGTCGATCACCGTGTTCGTCGGGCTAATGCCAGACGTGGGAGAACTCCGGATGATACACAGCACGCAGGCGGAGTTAGTGGGTTTGCAGCGACTGAGGCTGGAGGGGATACATTCACTAGCAGAGCTTATTCTCAGATGCCGGAGTTCACACCGACCATGACTATGGATTTAGATGATCAGCTGGTCAGTCCACGGTTTTATGCAGACTTTGCTGAGTTGATTAGGGATGATGCTGGCACGTCGAATGTGCAGTTTGGTGGCCAGTCTTACCAGCAGCAGATGCCGGATGTGCAGATGGAGACCGGAGCTTACCAGCCACAGTTGACGGAGATGCATTCCCAGGCACATGATTATCAGGGTCAGTATGGGGTAGATCTGAACGTGCCTGCAGGTAGTCCGTTGGATACTTGGTTCACTATGGGGGGGCACCCCCCAGTCCGCGTTCGGGTTAGACCCTCCACGTGATGATGTTGGACAGGAGGCAGCCCGACCGACTCGAGTCAGACGTCCAGCTCGATGTGGGACAGGATCTCATCTCCTTGGTGACTTTCATGATGTTGCGAGGGATGATCGCGATGGTTAGCATCATGTGTTGTTGTTTTTTATTTCTCGCTATGTAGTTTATTTTCTGATTTAGGACTTTTATGTTTTTTATATTTGGATGACTGTTATTTTGGGTACTTGTTACTTTATGTTTTATGCCCGTTGGACCTTATGTTTATTCTTGTTGGAAGGACTTTTATATTGTTCAGTTTTTACTTTATGATTATGTTGAGACAGTCTATTCTTTATCGATCTATTAGCTTAGATGGAAATTAAGGACAATATCTCTAGAAAAGTGAAACACAACTACCGATATTATCATTAACAAGACAAAACAAAAAGACTAAAAACTCATAACTGATAAACGAAAAGACTAAAAACAAATAACTTAAAACTCATAACAAGCAGACACGTTTGTTATCACGGAAACCACGACAAACGAAATAAGTAAAGATAAATCTACATCCCACTAATAGATCCTCGCTGAGGGCAAACCCGTCGAGTATGACCGGACTGCCTGCACAGACCACACCTCTTAGGTCGGCTGGTGTCGGCTTCGTCCATGTTGTTGCGGATGCGGGTGGACCGTGGTCGTCCTTCTCTAGCCCTTCTCATGCCCGGATCGGGTATAACCGTCGGCCCGTCATATGGTGGCCAAAGCCCCTCTGGAATACATGGTGAAAAGGACATCTCATACACCTTAAAGACCTCAGACATGGTGTACACCCCATCAACATAAGTTGCCCAATCTAGGCGTGACTGCGCACAGCATGCGAGGGCATGGCAGCAGGGGTAGTGCAGCGCCTGGAAGTATCCACAATCGCAGGTGCGATCCCTCAGAGAAACCCGATAGCTACCCAAAGAAAATTTCCCGATGGGAGTCGTCTCAGCCACAGTATAGTCAAGCTGATGCCTATCAAACACTGTCACCGTGAAGCACCTCGATTCCTTCAGATTACGCTCAATGGCCTTAACTACTGCCTGTGAAAACCGGTGCCCGGACCCTAACTGTGCCTCTGCCGTCTGCCCACGGACAACAAACAACTCGGCCAGCCGGAGATATGTCGACTTAACCAGAGACGTGACCGGGAGGTTTCTTGTGCCCTTCAAGACAGAGTTCACACACTCAGAGATGTTGGTGGTCATGTGACCGTATCTTCTCCCACCATCCTTATGCTGTGTCCACCTCTCATAAGGCATTCTGTTTGCCCATTCGCACATGGCCGGGTTCTCCGTCCTCATTATATCAAACCAATAGTCAAATTCTGCTTCCGTCTTCGCATACGCGGCATTTACCAACCACCTCCGCGCATCCTGCCCCTTGAAAGTGAGGGCAAAATTTGCAGCAACATGCCGAATACAAAATGCCCGATAAGCATGGGGGGGTTGCCAACCACTATCGGGGCTCTCTAATGCAGCCTTGATGCCGTTGTGTCTGTCAGAGATCACGAGAATACCTTGCTGTGGAGTGACATGCCTTCTAAGGTTCGATAGAAAGTACGACCAAGAATCTGCGTTCTCTCCCTCCACGAGTGCAAACCCAACAGGCAAAATGTTCGAGTTACCATCCTGTGCGATCGCCAACAACAACGTCCCGCCATATTTGCCATACAGGTGTGTGCCGTCGATGCTTATCAGCGGCTTACAGTGGCGGAAAGCCTCAATACACGGAGGAAACGTCCAGAACATCCGATGAAAGAAAACTCTATCCTCGTCAACTTGGTCACCCACCCTAACCGGGGACGTCTTCAGTAGAGCAATCGAACCTTCCATCGTGCATGTGACTCCAAGGATCCACCGAGGCAGATCTGCATATGACTCCTCCCAATCACCATATATTTGCGCTACTGCCTTCTGCTTCGCCAACCACACCTTCCGATAACTAGGCATGAATCCATAAGTCGCCTCCGTGGCCTCTTGCAACACCTTAATAGACACCGACGCATCAGCTCGAACCAATGGATAGATTCTCGCACAGATAACATGATAATCAAGCTGCTTGTGGTCGCTTGATATCGATGTGGCCATACACGTGTGCGGACCGTTGTACCTCCTAACCTCCCATGTGCCCTTCCTTTTCCGCATGACTATCCGAATCAACCACGTGCACCCGTTACCAAACTCCTTGCATCTCCCTTGGTATTTCAGGTTGTCGGACTCCATAACCTTGTACTCAACTCCACGCCGAATACTGTAATCCTTCACACTCAACACGGCTTCCTCTTTACTCTGGAAGGATTGGCCAATCTAAAATTCAGACATATTTGTCCCATCATGCATCCCCTGCCCCTCGAATGTTGCATCAGCATTCTGCTGTTGGCCGATGGCTTCCAAGTTCAAAGAAGAGAGGTGGGGAGGGTACTCCTGTGTTGCAGAACCGGAACATCCATGGGCTGAACGTCCGCCTCTTGGAATATCATCATCACTGTCCCCACCAATATCGACAGGCTCCTCATCCAAATCATCGTCAAACAGTGCATTCTCAACCCGATCCGGTCCGGCATCGCATTCAAAATCAGGAACAACAGGACCAACATATGCATGAACAGCCCCAGCACGTTCGGGCTCCGTATTCGGAACTGCCACTGCTACCACAGGCATCGATGTTGAGGCACCACCGGCTGGGATCGACTGAGGATTAGAGGCCGATGCCCCTGAGCTATCCACACCATCTTCCAACTCTGCAAACAGCTCAGTTACCCTCACCTCCGGAAAACTACGCCTGCAGTGAAACAAGACATGCAAGTCTTCATCCGACCCGATCACGAAGGTCTCATATCTCACACCAGTTGAGACAACATCAATGGGAATCTTGTAAAATAATTTTTTTACCCACTTCGTCCCACACACACCGAGCTTCCATAATATGCTTTGCTTAATCTCCGCCAACGTATTCGAAGATCGGATAAAAACACTAAGTGGTTCTCTATCTGTGAATTTTACACCATGCCTTTTGCTCTTTTGAATTTTTCCAGAGCAGTGAACCAGAGCCACAAAACTTTCCTCTCCCTCCATTTGTGAATAACACTCTACTTCTTCACATTTGGTCCCTCTATGGTTTATATAAGCAGCCCCATTCAGACACACACACGTAAACCGCTACTGGCAGTAGCGGTTTACACACACGCACACACACGTAAACCGCTACTGCCAGTAGCGGTTTACACACACGCACACACTCACGTAAACCGCTGCTGCCAGCAGCGGTTTACACACACCCACTTACACGTAAACCGCTACTGCCAGTAGCGGTTTACACACACACACACACGTAAACCGCTACTGGCAGTAGCGGTTTACATAAAATATAGAAACAATGCATTTGCGTATTAAAAACTGAAACAATGTATTTGCGTAATTTTGAGGATCAAACAATTTAGTTGCATAAATTGCCCAAAAATTAAAAAATATATAAAAATAAAAAATAAAAAATTAGAGATTACATTGTACTCCTTTAATTTTTTTAACAACTGATCAGATTTATTCCCAAATAGTTATTACTCACCGGTCTCATATATATATAGGGGTGAGGGAGCACAAAAAACCTCCAAACATAAAAAGTACACTAAAAGTCGCGTTTATTTACAAGGACGGGACACTAAAACAGAGACACAAAATTGTATTTGACAGATGAGACATGAACAGAAATATTGTATTCAGAGTCACTGAATTAGTATATTTTGTGTTCATCTTGACAGAAATGACACAAAAACACTAATAAAAGACATAACTTTTTTTTTCATTATTTTTGTTAATTTTTTATAATTATATTTTTTTATTATTATATTTTTTCTCAAAATTTTTAGATAAAAAATGAGAACAAATTAAATTTTCATAATATGTTTTAATTTATCACCAAATAAAATAAAAAAATACAAAATTTATATCTTTATTTTTATGTGTCTTATTTTTAGTGTCTTATTTTATTCTTTTCTCAAAAACAAATACAATCTAACAGAACACTACATCAAAAGATATATCATATATATCCAACTTAAATTCTACTATATTAAACATAATCAATTAAGATAACATTATTAAATTTTAAAATGTCTTTATCAAGATTATACACTAGTAACGCACATACACCATTATTTTCACCGTTTGTTTTTATTTTCTTTTTTTTTTTTTGATTAAAAATAAATGATAAATTGGATGATTTAAGAAATAAAATTAAAAATTGAGACTTATTTGAAAGTTGAAACCTCTTTTAATTTGTCAAAAAAAAATTATAATTGAGTTATTTGATTTTTAAAAGTAAAAAAAAAAGAGACGGTTAAACATGGCTCAATTTTTTTTGTTATGAAAACTTCATTTGTGTTGTGCATGATTATGGGTTTTTGGGGTGCTACATTAATGTGTGAGACAACTTTTACTCAGATTCAGTGTGAAAAACTCAGACCATGCGAGTTCTTTGTATGGAAAAGGTAATGATCAAATCGGAGGGTCCAATTTATATTTTTAAATTTTTTTTAATTTTTGAAAATCAGAGAGTCCGATTTTAATATTAAATTATTTTTCTAAACCACAAATGACTGTCCGATTTGTGATTGTTTGTTTAAAAAAAACAAAATATTTCTTTTCTGACACCATTCTGTGATACATGTCTCTCTCTCACATGAAAAAGAATTTGCGGTTAAATATTAATTATGATGACATAGTTAAATTTTATCAATGATAATTAAACACGTCATAAAAGATAACTAATTTTTTATTTACGAGAGAATTGTCTAAAATTCACTTTAAAATATGGGATAAATTTATCAATCTAGTTAGGTCAATTACGTGATATTCATGCTCTATATAACAAGAGGAAGTAGGGAGGAGGGTATACAATAATGACCCCTTTAACTTATTGGGTATGAAACCTTTTTCTTTTTCGGTATATACACAGATATAGTATCGTAATTTGCATTGCAATCTATGCAACATCGTTCATTTGGTGGGAAGCTGTAACTGTTCATACTCTCGTGGGTCAATGTCATCATCCAATTAAAAGATGATAATCTAAAGCAACCTATAAAGGCCATGAGATGTGTATTCGTTATTGAAAAGATTAGTAAATGAATATATTTAAAAAGAAATAACTACCCTAGTTCATGGGTACGTAATGAAAGTAGACATGAATATGAGAATTATTTGGCTGGAAAAAGTAGACGGATTATTATTATACATTATTATACTATATTATAATTATAACTATATTATTGGTATGGTAGCAAAATAACACACTTAATCTTCACGTGTTAGGTGTAGAATGGATTTGAATTTTGTAGTCACGTCGGACCAACTATTTTAGACAAATTATTTTTGGTTTCTCAATTAAACTATTTTAGAAAAAAATCATACGTTGTAAAAGTACAAAACAATTAAACTCTTTTCTATCAAAGAAATTAAAAAATAGTTTTATTTCTCACTTTATTTTTTTGCATAATTTTTTTTTTTGTTTCTCACAGTATCCTCCAATCTAACATATAAAAGACTAATCCATCGCACTACTGAATTAATCACTAAACCAACCCAACTTTTTTTTTTCTTTCACACATTTTAATCCCCACTTTTATCCTACACTAAGGCGACTGAGGAAGCGGAAATTGCTAAAGAAACCACAATGAGGCCCACACTTTTATCAGAAGGCCCACATAGAATCGAAGCAATCATAAAATAGAATGATCCATTTATGCCTTTCCAAAATCTCTGATCATGATAGATTTTTTTACTCCCAAAAACATTAAAGATGTTTTTCTTACATGTATACTCGGTCTTCCACTCTGATGCAGCCAACTTTATCTTTGTATCTTTTACTTTTCTTTTCTTTTTTCTTTTGATATGCAAGCCATAATTTTTTTTTTTTCATGTCTTCATAAGAAGAAAGATTAAAACCAAAGAAATGAAATGAAATAAGTTATGGGAAGGTGAGGTTCAAATCAGAAGGGAATTATTGATATGCATTCCAAATTTACTAATCAAACATGTGGGGCATAATTGGAGAACAATCACCCGTATATTCATGCATTTAATAGAATGAGGAACGCATCGTCCGTTACTTATGCGGGTATACCAGCTAACTAAATTGTAATTAGAGTGAAATAATTTGGGGTTTGATTGATAAGTGCCTTAACCCTTAAGGCCACATGTTAATTTTAATGATATAAAATAAACAATAAATGTATTAAAAATACACTTTTTTTTTTCACTTTATTATAACATTTTTTTCAAAAATATGATATACACTAAAAATCAGTCATTATATAGTTGTGTATATTTATTTGTGTAAATATATGAATAGTTTGACTCATTTCAATGTGTATATTGTATTTCAATATCTATTATATTTTATATCGATGACTGATTTAGTGGTTGATTTTTAATATACATGTAACATGATTATAGTAGATTACCTTGATAATTGTTTTGGTATATTTTTTTTTGTTACCCACGGTATTTTCCGACCCTCTTACAAATCCCTGACCCGCTTTCTAATCTAATCACATGCTTAAGCCTATCTCCTCACTACAGATGCGTTACTGTACTGGTACCGTAAGCCTCCAAGCAATCTTTCTAGTTGCTATAGATACTCGTCCTCAGTGCAGTTAGCTTCGGCAAGACATTTGGCGAAGATGTCAAGATATGGGTCACAAAGAATCACTACAAAGACGCCCGATTAGACTTCTTCCAATGACAGAGAGCTCAAACGTTCTTCTGTCTAAGAGGAAAAAGAAGATATCTGACAATAATCGTCGATGGTTCTGACAACCCCATACTTATAATTTTAACTCTTACCAAGTGCCTTATTCTCTTCTAACTTCTTGTGATATAAAATCTTGTTACTTTCTTCTGTTTTTTTTTTTTTTTGAATTGTAGGTTGTCTCAACAGTGTCTTCATTTCAATAATACTTGATAATTTTTTATTCGAATAATCCATCAGAACATGATTCATGTCTCTTCCACCTCTGAGACGCTTTGTCGTTCTTCTATAGATGATGGAGAATGGTTGCAATGCTTGCTGGCGATTCAGTACACCATCTGTTCCGAAGATTATTATAAATTTCCAAGGCTGCTATTGCATGCGCAAGTTGATTCCCTTTACGTGGAGCCCAAGTAAATCCACATTCTTAGATTTCTTCTTCTAGTTGAAAGATATCTTAAAAAATGATGTTGATCTCTGCCATTAATCCTTTAGATTTGATTGCCTGCACCAACATAAGAGAATCTGATTCAATTAGTACTTTATTCAATTGTAAATTTTGGGCTAATACTAAAGTATTTCTAACAGCCAATGCTTCTGTTGCCAAAGTGGAGAAGATTTGAATATTGTTAGCAGTCTCCGCAAGCATCTTTTTAGAATTATGTCTAACAACTACCATAGTGGCTCCTACTCATTGTCCTTTAAGAATGCTGTATCAACATTGATCATGATCCATACCTTTCTAACTCTATCTCTATTCTCCTTTGAGTTGTTGTTGGCTGACTGTTTTGTTGCATGGAAAAAAATTTTTCTAGAGTCTTAACTTTTATGATTGTAGCTATGGGATTAACATGACAGCTCTTATAGATAGCTTGGTTCCTTATTTTTCAAATCTCCCATATTAAGATGTAAATGCTGCTTATTCTCCTTCCTATATCCTCCCCTCCTCCTTCTTTAATTCTCTGAATTTTTTCAAGAAGCAAATTTTCAAAATTTGATATTGAATCATGTGTAGGACAACATTGCCATTGCGCTCCAAATCAAGTTGTCCTTGTCCATTGACATAGCAGAATAGCATGTTCTATTGTCTCTATATCTCTCACAAATTTGGAAAATAGGAGATTTCACAATTTTTTTTTCTTGAAAAGGTTTTCATTTACTAGAAGGATGTTATTTACTGTCCTCTAAATAAAATTTTTTATCTTTTGAGGAGTTTGCAGCCTTCAAATTTTCTTCCATATGTCCTAAAGTTTGCACTAGACAAGGGGTTATAGGAATCTTCTACTAAGTTTTCTTTTTTTTTTCTTTGCCACTTGATATCCAGTCCTCACATTATATACTCCATCCTTTGAATAAGGCCAAACTAAACTATCCTTCTTATAGAAATCTAACATCCAGGGCTTTCCAGAAATATATAATAGTCCATACTTTGCTTTGGAAATGAAGGCCTAAAACTGGCATTCAACGCCAGCCACCCACCCTATTCCTGGCGTCCAGCACCCACAGGGGAGCAGCTGGCGTCCAACACCCAAAAGGAGGTCCATAGCCAGCGTTCAATGCCCCTAAGGGATACTAGCTCGTGGGAGACACTCAAGCTCGGCCCAAACATTCACCAAGTGGGCCCCAGAAGTGGATTTTCGCACTACAAGACTAGTTTATCTTATTTCTGTAATTCTTAGTTACTAGACTAGTATATATAGAACAAAGATCACCCTTGTTAGAGATCTTTTGCCCACTTTTATGTTTTTCATTATTTTCTGTACAGTATGAGTCACTAACCTCCTAAGGTTAAGGTTAGGAGCTCTGATGAGTTTTATGGATCAATAATCTTACTGTTTTCATTCAACATGTCTGATTCTATTCTCTTATGCAACCTCGTTCTTCATCTTATGAATTGAGGGTGCCGTGACAATCACCCTCGTTCTACATGGGTTCCCTGCAAGTCCTGACCCGGATAGCGTTGAACTAAAGCTAGAGATTTCATTGCGGATTTCAATAGAGCATCTGAGCAACTTTGGATATGTGACATGAAATCCCATTGACTATGGGTGTGTGAGGTCTCTATAGCGTTAAGGCTAGAGTCAGAGAAGCAGCACTTTCTGATCCGGAAGATCTGCCTTATCTGTGGCACCTTGAGTAGGATCGTGAAGGAAAGTGGACTGCTTAGAGCTTCATCTTCTGCTATAGTGAGAAATCTAGAGGTGGCTTGATGAGAGGACATGAGTTAATCACTTACTGCTGCCATTGAAGGAGTCAGAAGGTTATTGAAAAAGACAATAAGAAAAGTTAATCCAGAAAGACAGCATCTCCGAAGCCTCAACGATTCTATCTCCATTGAATTATCATCTATCTAGTAACATTTTATTTATTTGTTTGTTTTATGCGTTTTTCCCGTGACAAACTATATTTTCTATCCGCCTAACTAAGATCTACAAGGTGTCCACTGCTTGCTCAAACCAACAATCTCCGTGGGATCGATCCTCACACACCTGAGGTATTACTTGGACGACCCAGTATACTTGCCGGTCTATTTGTGCGAATTCTGCGGAGCCAGTTTCGTGCACCAAACCTCCTTACCCCTTTCTTTCAGATAACCATCTATTCCATTGCTTGTGGAATTTTGTTGCTCCCCCACTTCCTAGTGAGTGTTTTGAGCCTCACACGCTTCATCTTCTCTCCCTCCCCATGAATATGATTTTTGTACTCTACCTCTTTTTTTATCCGCAATAACAAGGGATTTTGCTTAATTGACCCCATACCTTCTGTGTATCTAGGGATGTTGGAATTTCAAGATGCCATTGCTTATTTTCTCCTGCATTCTTTTTTACCATGCCCAATTATACCCCATTTCAAGCAATAGCTGTCTTGCAACCTCTCATATTTCAGCTCTACCAAGATGTTAGGTAACTCCTCCCTAGTCATCCAAAAACATGTAATGTTCAGTGTTATCCTTGATCTAAGGAAAGTTTGTACCAAAACGTTGTTCCTAATTGGGTCTTCAACTTCAATTACTATACTCATCAAATCCTCAATTATTTTTGCAGTCTTCTTATCCATGTATTCCAAAAAAACCCCATGCATCTGAACCCAAAACTCCATAAAATCATGACTTACTTCCAACATAGGCTCATGTTGAGACCAAAGCTGTAAATTAATTAGGTAGTCTCTGATACTTTACGAGACTCCCTTCAAGATTTGTACTCCCTTCCAGTTGTTTCTAAAATTTATATGGACCTTGTTTTCACCTACCTCTGATATGCATAGTCTATCTGAATTTTTCCACATTCCTGTTAATGCATTTTAAATAATTTTGAAACTGAGTTCTTTTTCAGCTATTACTTTCCTGATTATATTGAGGTAGTCTTTCATATATTCATTCTTCTCCTTACTTTTGATTATGATTATCTTCCCTTCTATAAGTTCAGTTCCAAAGTTAGATTTTGGATAGGACATTCTGTTCCCGGTAACTTTACTGCTGTCCTTGCAACTATTGATTAAAGAAATGTGGTTTGTTAGAGATTGTGATTAAATACTTTCTTAAAACTCATCAAGTATTTAGACTTAAAAGTCTTACCCTTCTTCCTCCTCTTTATAGTTATGCTTTTATTATTTTCATAATCAACTTCTAATTCGGTTGTATTAGGAAATGAATGTCTATTTTGTAACCGATTTATAATGATGGAAATAGTTGTTAAATTCACTTTATTCCTCACGTGTTAGTGCGAGTTACATATATATAGAGAGAGATCTCGATAGATAGTTAATTTTGGTTAGTTCAGTGGTCATTCGTCCGCTTTAGTAACTATCGGGAGTTCAAAATTCACATTGTGCATACAACAATAAGTTGGCCAGTAACAAATCTTTAAATGGAGTTCCGCTTCGCAAAGGATTAGTCCTTAGGTTGTCGAACTGGAAAATATTGTGAAAAAATATTGTAAATGGTCAAATTCATCGGTGAAAGACCACTCGTTCTTCAAATTAGTTCCCAAAAGAATTTTTTTTTTGTTGACATCAAAATTTGTTAATGTAGCATGTTAAGTGATACTACAACACACACACATAGGAGTCTTAATTGACTATTAGAATGATAAGTTTATGAAATTAGATCAAATCAAAATCTAAATGAAGAAAGAACTTGAAACATTGAAATTCTTCAATTTGAATTTATTTAAACTAATTTCATAAACTTATTATGTTAACCGCCAATTAAAACTACTAGATGTATGTTATGGTGTTACTTAACGTGTCATACTAATAAATTTTGATGCTGGTAATAATAGAAGTGATGGAAGGACTAAAATAACTAACTTAAAATATTTAAAAGATAAATTTAATTAAAAAATTTTTTGAAAACTAATTTAAAAAATGAGTAATCTTTTAGAGAGACAAATTTAATCATTTACTTATATATATATATATATATATATATATATATATATATATATATATATATATTGTATTACTTCTTAATCAAATCAAAATAGAAAAGTGCAGATTAGATTAGGTGCTTAATTTATAAAAATGGTTGGACGTCGGAGGATTATTCTTTAATTTGTTCATCATACAAGCCGCCATGTGGAATTACGAGTTCCTTTTCTTAATGCCTCCCACATTAATTAATCTCCTTAATGCTACCTGCATAAGGGCAATTATCAACTTCTGTATTTTAATTAATAATTTTGTCCTAGCATTTGCACATACAGTCAGAAATTGTTACGAGTTGATGAAGTTATTTGGTAGGTTTTAATAAAACTATAATGTAATAGTGGAGTAAGTATGAAGTAATGGTCCAATAACTTTGTTGCTTTTCTTTAATTTCTTGCTGATTTATTACGGATCAAGCCATTTTTAAAAAAGATTTGGAACGTGAAATGCCGGGCAACAAATATAATTTAAAATTAAAGTTGGTTGAGAATCATGCATGGGGTGCAATATTTAAAAATAAAGTTACCAAAAAAAAAATTTGGTAGTTTATCAAATGGTATCTGTTATTTTATCATTCAAGTAAATTAATTATATTTTATGTTAAATATTTCAAAAGTCTAGCTTATAAATTATAATATTATATAATATAATTAGTTGAAAATGTAAAATATTTCTAATTGGTTTTTTTTATTTCCTTTGAAAACAAAGAGACTAAATTTTCTTATGAGATATTTGGAGAAAGGGCATGAATCAAATATGGGACATCTCAATCACTATATTGATGTTTTAAGGTTTAGGTAGGTTAAATATTTTTAGTGTAAAGATTCTTTTATTAGACAATTTGTAAGTAGATTTCCCCCATTTTTAAGTTTTTGAAATTTTAAAGTCTTAGTAGGTTGAGTCTTGGAATATTTCCTTGGTAGGTTGAGGTATGAATTGAGTTATTATTTATTAAAACATTATTCTAAATTTGTGAAAGCCAAAAGAATAGTAAAAGGAAAATAATTTTAATTGATTAATATGAATCAATGTTTTTAAAACTTTTTTTAAATTTTTTATTTAGAGGACTTAGAGTTAGAATATTTAGAATTTAGGGTTTATAATTTGAAATATAGGGTTTAGGATATACAATTTATAATTTATGATTTAAAGTATAAAATTCAGGATTTAGAATTTAGAGTTTAGTATTTATAGTAGATGGTCAGTTGGCTGTGGTGGGTGGTCAGTTGGTGCGGGTGAATAGCTAGCCTGTGTTATTAGTTGATGACGGTAGTGGGTGATCTATAGTGGGGTAGATGGCCGCTAACAAAGGTGAAGTTGTGGTGTTGGTAGGGGTATTAAATAGGGCAAAACACTCAATTAAGTCAAGGAGAGAGGAAATTTTTACACAAATTCGCTAAACCAAATCTGGTTCATGAATCAACCAAAGCTTGTTTATATGTAATTCGAAGCAGCTAAATTCGAACTCCATTTTCACATAATTCGAATGATGTTGCTTCGAATTATACACAAACGCACACAAATTCGAATCAACCTGATTTGAATTACACATACACAGTAATTCGAATCAAGGTGATTCGAATTACACCCACGTACGCATTCTCAGGTAATTCGAATTTGACTGATTCGAATTATTCATGGTATAATTTGAATTATGCTGTTAAAAAATTAATAATTTATTAAAAATAATTAAAAAAATTAATAATTAATTAAAAAAATTTATTAAAAAAATTAGAAAAATATATATTTTATTTCATACATTAAAAAAGCTAACAAAATATTTAATTACGAGACTTCTTTAAAATATTAATGAGCTATCAATTTGAATTCCATACAATACTCTTTTGTCCATTTTTAATAGCTCATAAATATTTTTTAACAAATTTTTTTAATAAATTTATTTAAATTATACTACAAAAAATATTTTATTCTATGCAAAATAATTTTTTAAAAAATGGCTTCAAAAATGTTAAGAGTACTATAAAAATTTGTAATGTTCTAATGACTTAGGTAAATACATGCATGTACTCAAATTTTAAATAAAATACTCTACATAGTCAATAATAATTTAGAAATTAAAGAAAATATTTTATTCCATACAAAATAATTAAAAAATATATTTTATTCTATACAAAATAATTTTTAAAAAATGGCTTAAAAGATATTATGAGTACTATAAAAGTTTGTAATATTCTAGTGACTTGGGTAAATACATGATAAAAATATATTTTTTTTAATTTCTAAATTATAGTGATTATGTAGAGTATTTCTTTAATGTCCTAAGTCATTAGGTCATTACAAATTTTTATAGTACTTCTAACATCTTTTAAGCCATTTTTTAAAATTATTTTGCATAGAATAAAATATTTTTTTGTGGTATAATTTAAATGAATTTATTAAAAAAATATTCATGATAATTTTTTAATAAAATTATTTAAATTATATGGTGAGATATTACATGATTCGAATTATCATGGGGAAGTTCGAATCACTCTGATTCAAATTATATGGTGAGCAATTCGAATTCTATACAATACTCTTCTGCCCTGCCCATTCTTGATAGCTCATGAATATTTTTTAATAAATTTATTTAAATTATACCACAAAAAAATATTTTATTCTATGCAAAATAATTTAAAAAATGGTTTAAAAGATGTCAAGAGTACTATAAAAATTTGTAATGTCCTAATTTAGGACATTAAAGAAATACTCTACATAATCACTATAATTTAGAAATTAAAGAAAATATATTTTTATCATGTATTTACCTAAATCACTAGAATATTACAAACTTTTATAGTACTCATAACATCTTTTAAGCCATTTTTTTTAAAATTATTTTGTATAGAATAAAATATATTTTTTAATTATTTTGCATGGAATAAAATATTTTTTTTAATTTCTAAATTATTATTGACTATGTAGAGTATTTTATTTAAAATTTGAGTACATGCATGTATTTACCTAAGTCATTAAAACATTACAAATTTTTATAGTACTCCTAACATTTTTTATGCCATTTTTAAAAATTATTTTGTATAGAATAAAATATTTTTTGTAGTATAATTTAAATAAATTATTAAAAAAATTTGTTAAAAAATATTCATGAGCTATTAAAAATGGACAAAAGAGTATTATATGGAATTCAAATTGATACCTCATTAATATTTTAAAGAAATCTCGTAATTAAATATTTTGTTAGCTTTTTTTTAATGTATGAAATAAAATATATATTTTTTAATTAATTATTAATTTTTTAATAAATTTTTTTAATAAATTATTAATTTTTTAACAGTATAATTCAAATTATACCATGACTAATTTGAATCCGTCAAATTCGAATTATCTAGAAACGCGTACGTGGGTGTAATTCGAATCACGCTGATTCGAATTACTGTGTATGTATAATTCGAATCACATTGATTCGAATTATGTGAAAATAGAATTCGAATTTAGCTGCTTCGAACTACATATAAACAATTTTAGTTGATTCATGAACCAAATTTTAATTTGGCAAATTTGTGTAAAAATTTCTTCCCTAAACTTAATTAAGTGTTTTGCCCTATTAAATACTTATTCTGACTTGAAACTTAACTCAATTCCAAAGCACGTTTTATCAAGTTTGAATTTATCATTTTTACCTGTTGTAATTTTTAGGTCAGGTCCGAATCCTATTTTAAATAGACATAACTTCAACTCAAAGTTATGTTTTATAACTATTTATGAAATTAATATTTTTATACTTAATAGATATTTTTATATTACATAGTGTTGTTTTGTTTAAAAATAATTTATTTTATTATAATGTTATATAATGTTTACCAAAGAATTTAATTTTTATGTACTAACAATATAAAAAAAATTTACATATACATCTAATTATATATTATAATATAAACAAAAATAATTAATTTTTAAATTTAATATTTAAACTTTTAATATATTAAAATTAAATATTTTATTAAATTTAATCTTTAAAATTAAGATTTTGTTAATTTGTTATAAAAGATTTACAAAAATAACACACACTAAATATTGGCTTGACCTGGTTTTATCCACTTTATTTGAAATTAATTTATGACTCAACTTGAATTTTTAAAATAGATTCCGTAAAATATTAAAGGTCGGTTTAGAATATGGGTTTAATTAAATTCAGTTCGTCATGTTTACTCCTCTAAATGTTGACCCAAAAAAAAAAGGAGAAAAAGTGAAAAGAAAAATAATAAATATAAATAAAATGATAATTTAAAAATAGATTAATATTAATTAAAATATAATTGATTTTTTATGCATTTTAAAGAAAAATGTAACAGGTGAAACCATAAAAGTAAGCTTTTGTTTTATTAAGGGAAAAAACCAGAAAACCATGTTAGAGGTGTTCACGGATAAAATCGGGTTTGTCTTGATTTAGAGTCGACTCTAAATATATATTGGGTCTATTTTTTAGATCATAATCTGGCCCTAAACCCGATAAAATTTAAACATTTTCGGATCATAATTATATTGGGTCCAAATCGAGTGAAAACTGGGTTTTTAAAGTTTTAACAATAATTTATAAAAAAAAAATATTTATAAAAAAACTTATTTATGATACACTTATTTATAAATAAGAAACTTATTACCGAAAAATTAATATTCATATTTGAACATGAATTTATCCATATATTCTAATTTGATACTTCTTTGATCTATTTTCTAATTCAACAAATGTGATAAAAAATAAAAGAATAAGCTTATAACTAATATAACACAATATTAAAATAAATTTAAAACATATATATCTTTTTTAGTTCTCTCATGTGCACACGGATCGAGCGAAACCGAATTTACCTTGACTCGAACCAACTCGAAATAATGATCGAGTCTATTTTTTGAAATCCTTACCCAACTCTACACTCAATAAAATCATGCCAAATTAACTCTGTTACGGCCTGGCCCAAGACTCGCGCGGGTCAGCCCGACCCGAGACCCCGCCGGCCCAATGGTGCGTCCTCCACCCGACCCGGACACGCGTCCCGTACGGCTCGCTCACAGCCGTGGGACAGCACCTTTGAGGACATGGGCCTGCCCATTCGAAGGGCCCACCACTGACATGTATATAAGGGGGAGACTGGCTCTCCCCCCAAGGTACGTCACATTCACACATCATTCCCTCTCCGCCTGCACATATTCTGACAAGGGCGTCGGAGTGTCTTTGCAGGTGGCACCCCCCCTTTTCCCATCAGAAGTGCTCGGGACCTCGCTCACCCGAAACCAGGAAACCACGGCCAGACGAGCTCCTCCACCGTCCGAAGCATTGACCTCAGGATCCTAACCCGAACCGTCCGGTACCCGACCTACCGAACATTGGCGCCGTCTGTGGGGACCGACGTTCATGGATTTCATACTGGTCCAGACTGGGACTGGTTCCGAGGTAGCGCCTCCCATACTCGGGGGAGGCGCCGTCGCGACGGAATCCCGGCAGCAGCAACGGTCGCCCACGAGGGATGCGACGCAGACTCACGAGAGACGCCCCTTCGGGGGGACGGGTGACAACCACGCCAGGATAATGCAAGAACTACGCCACAGAATGCAAGACTTAGAGCGCAGGCTAGCAGAAAGAGAGCGCGACCAACGCTCCCCAGAGCGGAGCCCCACCCGTTCCCGTTCAAGAAGCCGTTCGAGGCGCACGCCGAGCCCCCAATGCGAGTCGGAGAGCACTGAGGAACGGATACGCCCCAGAAGAAGAAGTCGCGACCCCATTATCTACGCCCGACACGAAAGGCGGCGCGCGTCGAACAGAGGCAACGAGGAACCCCACCGCGAGAACAATGAGTTGAGAAGAACTGCCCGAGGACCTGTCATAATAGGAGCGACCCCTTTCCACCGCTCTGTACTCGAGGTCCGATTACCAAAACATTTTGACAAACCGACAGACATGAAGTATGACGGAACACAAGACCCCCTAGAACACCTGACGGCCTTCGAGGCCAGAATGAACCTAGAAGGGGTGGGAGACGAGGTCAGATGTCGCGCTTTCCCGGTCACCTTAGCGGGCCCGGCAATACGGTGGTTTAACAACCTCCCGCAAGGCTCGGTGACCCAATTTACCGACATCAGCCGCGCCTTCTTGGCTCAGTTCACAACTAGGATTGTCAAAGCCAAACACCCAATCAATTTGCTGGGGGTGACACAGAGACCCGGAGAGCCGACCAGGAAATACCTGGACCGTTTTAATGACGAGTGCTTGGAGATTGACGGTCTGACGGACTCGGTGGCAAGTTTGTGCTTAACGAACGGGCTGTCAAATGAGGATTTCAGGAAACACCTCACCACGAAGCCCGTCTGGACGATGCAAGAGATCCAGTGCGTGGCCAAAGAATACATTAATGACGAGGAAGTCAGCCGGGTCGTGGCTGCCAATAAACGGCAGCCCGCCTACAACCAATCCCGGCACTACGAAGCCAGAGAAAGACCAAAGGAACACGCCAAGGACGGCGGTCCGAGTAAACCACCCAAACCGTTCCCCTGAGTTGGGAAGTTCACCAACTACACCCCCATCACGGCGTCGATCACTGAAGTTTACCAACAGATAGCAGAAAAGGGGATACTGTCGAAGCCCCGACCACTGAAGGACAGGACGGGAGGAAACAAGAACCTCTACTGCGAGTACCACAAGGGCTACGGGCACCAAGGTTCTGAAAACCGAACCGGTCATCGAACCGTTCTAGGTACTGGTTCACTGGTTCATAGGTTCAACCGGTCTGACCGTGGTTGAACCGTAAAAACCGTTTTATAATAAAATAATAAATAAGCACATAAAAATATAATTATAGTCTAATCTAAACTTGAAAATATCATTCAAATTAAAAGTACTACATAAACCAAATGTTATAATCTCATTCAAATACAAATTCAAAGTTCAAAAGTCAACAAACAAACAACCAAACATAACATAGCAGCATCAAAATGAGCCAAATTTGTCATCAACCATCAAAATCCTCCATAATTTGTTGCAGATTTGCGTCATTGATTTCATCACCTTCATTTCCACTACTTGGACCAGAAAAAGCAAGTGGTGCAGCATAAAATGTACTAGTACTACCACCACCACCACCTTGATCTAAATCAGCATCAATCTCATCTAAGAAAATATAATCATATTTTTGTATTATGCAAGTATCATAGATGTAGTAAATCACACCGGTAAGCAGGATAAGGAAAAATGATCCCAGTACTGATCCTGCATTCATCAAAACTCCATCTTTAGAAAATTTTCACATTTACTTGCTTTCAGGCTAATTAATAATGATACCAAGAAAAGCATTAAAAAAAAAGAGAAGGCATAATGAAGTGAAAACTAACCTGTTGTTACCAGAGCTGTTGATGGTCCTGCAACTACACCAGTAAACTTAGATCATGCAATCACTCGAAAAAGCAATAACCCTGAATTTGTTGAACAAGTTAAAAGGTACATAAAGCTAGTCGGAATCATGGACTAATTCATTGATTTGGATGTCTAATGTTTTCATGAAATTCATCTACTTGCTTCAATTATTTGTTAATAAACATCTAAGAAAGAATCTACTCCAAAACAACAAGAGTCAAGCTTAATTAAATTGGCTATTAGTCATGTCAAATGCAACAAAATGAAAAAATAAAATAAAAAAATAAGCTACCTTTATGGTTGTCTAAACAACTGAATTCATTCTTTGTACTATTCCAACTACACGTGTTCCCTTTTGATTCACAGTAATCTCAACTCTCAAGTTCACAACAAATGAACATTAAACAAACAACATCCAAATTCCAAAATCAGAGTATACAAACAACATCTCAGGTTCAAAAAATTCATAATTCAATTCACAAAATCATCTCTCAAAATCAGAGTATACAAAACGTCAAAACCAGAGTTCACAATGACAAAATCATGTCACAAAATCAGAGTTCACACAATCAGATTTCACAAAATCAGAATTCACAAAATCAATTCATATTTCATCACAGAATCAGTTCATAATCATATTTCATGACAGTTTCATGACTTCATCAGAGTTCAGTCAGTTCACAGAGTTGATATCACTATATCAGTTCATAACGGTTTTAGAGACTCAGAATTTCATCAAAATTCTTTGTTCACAGAGTTCACAGAGTATCAGATTTCATCACAAAATCATGTTCATAAATCATAACCAAATTAAAAAATAAAAATTACCTGGAAATGAGACTTCAGTTCTTCAACGCTGCTGACGCTTCTCTATTGCTTTCTCTCAGAGGCAGACGCTGACGGCGAAGTGGCTGAGGGCGCTGACCGTGCTGACGCTGCTGAGGGCGCGACGCTGCTGAAGGCGCGACGGAGGCTGAGGGCGCGATGCTGCTGAGGCCACGAAGCTGCTGAGGTCGCGACGCTGCTGAAGGCGCGACGCTGCTGAAGGCGCGACGGAGGTGAGTGCGTTGAGGGCTTCAGGCGTTCTGTCTCTCACAGTGGTGGCCGGTGGGTCGTGGTGGGTCGTGGCCTGGTGGCCTCGTGGGTGTTGTTCTGTGGGAGTGGGAGTGTGGGTGTGGGACGCTGAGGCTGGAGTGAAGCACGAAGACGAAACTGACGAAGGAGAAAAGGGAATTAGGGCTTCCCACATTGCAAAACGACGGCGTTTTGCTGTCAGGTTAAAAAACCGGCTGGGTCCCGGTTCGGTTCGACCGACCGGTAACCGGCCGGTTCGTCGGTTCAATGTCGGTTATCAAATTCTGCGGTTTCCTTTATTGACTGAACCGCTTTAGCGTCCGATTCACGGTTCGACCGGTTCGACCGGCCGGTTCGAACCGGTTTTCAGAACATTGACGGGCACAAGACCCAAGACTGCTTTGACCTAAAGGACGCCCTCGAGCAAGCCATCAGGGACGGCAAACTCGCCGACTTCTCCCACCTTATAAGGGAACCAAGGAGACGCAACCGGGACAACGACAACGAGGACAGATCCCGACCAACAAGACGACGACAGGAGCCAGAGGGTGACGACCACGGTCTCACGGTGGTAAACGTGGTGACGGCCAGGAATACCGCCCCGAGGTCGAAATCGGCGCAGAAGAAAGATGCCAAGGTCTTAGCGATCTCCGCCCCACCTGGTAGAGGTCTTAAGGGTCTCCCACCTATCTCTTTCGGCCCGGAGGACCAATGGTTCGACGAAGCGCCGGAAAGTCCGCCCATGGTCATCACGGCTAGGGTCGGAACTGGCCTCGTCAAACGAATCCTGGTAGACACCGGGGCAGACTCGAACATCATGTTCCGAAACGTTTTCGATGCCCTGGGATTGAGAGATTCCGACCTGACGACCCACCAGCACGGTGTGGTAGGGTTAGGAGACCACTTCATAAAGCCAGATGGAATCATCGCACTCCCGACCTCTGTGGGACAAGGGCAAAGACGAAGGACAATCATGGCAGACTTTGTAATATTACGAGATTCAACGGCCTATAACATCATCCTGGGGAGAAAGACCATTAACGACCTGGGGGCAGCTATCAGTACGAAACTACTGGTGATGAAGTTCATCACCGATGACGGATCCGTGGGATCCCTCCGGGGCGACTTGGAAACGGCAGTCGCTTGCGACCATGCCAGCCTTTCCCTCAGAAAAAAATCAAAGGAGGCGTCAGGAGTTTTCCTGGCCGACCTGGACGCCAGGGTAGACGACAAACCCAGACCAGAGCCAGAAGGAGACTTGGAGAAGTTCAGAGTCGGCGAGGAACACGATAAGTTCACATTCATAAACAGGAACCTCCCGCACGAAATAAAGGAGCCTTTGATGGAGATGATCAGGGCTAACGCCGACCTCTTTGCCTGGACGCCTGCCGACATGCCAGGAATAGACCCCCAGCTCATGTCACACCACCTGGCCGTAAAGGCAAGGGCCAAACCAGTGGCCCAGAGAAGGAGGAAAATGTCGCAGGAAAGGGCAGACGAGGTAGCCAAGCAAACGGCCAGCCTCTTAGAAGCGGGATTCATCCGGGAATTGGATTACTCGACTTGGTTGTCGAATGTGGTTCTGGTTAAAAAACACAACGGGAGGTGGAGAATGTGCATAGACTACTCTGACCTCAACAAGGCTTGTCCCAAGGACTGTTACCCCCTACCTAATATTGATACGCTCGTTGACGCAGCGGCAGGGTACAGATATCTAAGTTTCATGGACGCCTATTCCGGGTACAATCAGATACCGATGCACCGACCTGACGAGGAAAAAACGGCGTTCATAACACCAGGAGGCATCTATTGTTACAAGGTCATGCCATTTGGCCTAAAAAACACAGGAGCCACATACCAAAGGTTGATGAATAAGATATTCAGCGAACTCCTGGGCAAAACAGTGGAAGTTTATGTAGATGACATACTCGCAAAAACCGCCCGACCTGACGATCTCCTGAGTGACCTTAACGATGTTTTCTCGTCCCTACGACAACACGGCATGAGGCTTAATCCACTCAAATGCGCGTTCGCCATGGAGGCCGGAAAGTTCCTAGGCTTCATGATCACTCAAAGAGGAGTGGAAGCCAATCCCGAAAAATGCCAAGCTATCCTTCAAATGAAGAGTCCGGGTTGCATCAAAGACGTCCAAAGACTCGCTGGGAGATTGACAGCTTTGTCCCGTTTCCTCGGCGCATCGGCGGCAAAGGCCATACCCTTCTTCAACTTAATGAGAAAGGGAATGACGTTCGAATGGACACCAGCGTGCGAAGAAGCATTCAACCACTTCAAGCAAATCTTGGCGGCACCACCAGTCCTCGGGAAACCCAGAGCCGGAGAACCACTCTACCTCTATCTATCAGTAACCGAGGAAGCGATTGCCGCGGTCCTCGTTACAGAAGAAGCGAGGACACAACAGCCCGTCTACTTCGTGAGCAGGGCACTCCAGGGACCAGAGCTGAGGTACAGCAAACTGGAAAGACTGGCGCTGGCGCTCCTAATATCCTCCCGAAGGTTAAGACAATACTTCCAGAGTCACCGTATAATTGTGAGGACAGATCAGGCGATTCGGCAAATACTGCAAAAACCTGATTTGGCTGGAAGGATGATGACCTGGGCCATCGAGCTCTCACAATATGACCTACAGTATGAGCCTCGACATGCAATCAAGGCACAGGCAATGGCTGACTTCTTGGTGGAGGTAACGGGCGATCCTCCCGAAGAAACGGGGACACGGTGGAGGCTTCATGTAGACGGAGCCTCCAACCAAACGTCCGGAGGAGCAGGGGTCATCTTGGAAAGCCCAGCAGGGGTCATCTATGAGCAATCGACCAAGTTCGAGTTCCCAGTGTCAAACAACCAAGCAGAATATGAGGCTCTCCTAGGCGGACTAATGCTGGCTCGGGAAGTCGGGGTGACAAGGGTCGAAGTATGCAGCGACTCCCAAGTCGTCACCTCGCAAGTAAACGGAAGCTACCAAGCCCGAGACCCCCTCCTCCAAAAGTACTTGGAAAAGGTTAAGCAAATGATGAGCCAGTTCCAGGAGGTCATTATCCAGCACGTTCCAAGGGAAAAGAACACACGAGCAGACCTTTTGTCGAAGCTAGCAAGCACAAAGCCAGGATCGGGTAACCGGTCGCTCATCCAGGGCATGGTGAAGGAACCAACGGTCGCCCTCCACCTGACGGGGGCGAGCCCCTCATGGCTGGATCCCATTACCACCTTCCTGGAACTCGGCAAGTTACCCGAAGATGAGAAGGCGGCCAAAGCTTTAAGAAGGGAGGCGGCCAGATACGCAATCATACAGGGACAACTATTCAAAAAGGGACTCAGCCAACCCCTATTGAAGTGTTTGCACCCCGACCAAACGGACTACGTGCTTAGAGAAGTCCACGAAGGGTGTTGCGGACATCACATCGGGGGCAAAGCCCTAGCAAGGAAGCTCGTCCGAGCAGGATACTACTGGCCAACAATGATGAAGGACTCGAAGGAATTTGTCACAAAATGCACAAAGTGTCAACAAAACGCCAACTTTCACAAGGCACCAGCCTCCGAGCTAAGCTCGCTAACGACTACACGTCCTTTTTCACAATGGGGAGTCGACCTCCTGGGACCCTTCCCGGTCGGCCCAGGACAAGTCAAATACCTCATTGTGGCCATTGACTACTACACCAAATGGGTAGAAGCTGAACCACTAGCCACCATATCGTCCTCCAACTGCCGGAAGTTCATGTGGAGGCAGGTGATAACCCGTTTCGGCATCCCAGAGGTCGTTATCTCGTACAATGGGACCCAGTTCACCGACAAGAAGTTCATGGAATTCCTCTCTGGCCTGGGGATAAAGCAAAAGTTCTCCTCAGTAGAACACCCCCAAACAAACGGGCAGGTAGAGGCCGCAAACAAAGTCATCCTTCTTGGTCTAAAGAAGCGCCTAGACAGCAAGAAGGGAAACTGGGCCGACGAACTCCCCTCCGTCTTATAGTCCTACCGGACAACCGAGCAAAGCGCCACGGGGGAAACCCCCTTTCGCCTAACCTATGGGGTCGACGCGGTGATACCAGTCGAAATCGGCGAACCAAGCCCCCGACTACTCCTCGCGGGCATGAGCGAAGCGATTGAGAAAGACCTGATCGAAGAAACAAGGGAGATGGCTCACCTAACAGAAACGGCGCTGAAACAAAGAATAGCCCTGCGTTACAACGCAAAAGTCCTCAAACGAGACTTCGAAAAAGGGGATCTCGTCCTGCGACGCAACGACATCGGCGTCCCGACCCCAGGAGAAGGCAAGCTGGCGGTAAATTGGGAAGGCCCCTACAGGGTAAGGGAGGTACTCGGCAAGGGCGCTTACAAACTCGAAAAACTGGACGGCAAGGAAATACCCAGAACATGGAACGCAAGCAACCTAAAGAGGTTCTACTCCTGACCCACCGGCTCAACGACCAGAGAGCCTAGCCAGAGAGTTAGTATTCGCCCCATCCACATGTTAATTCAACTTGTTCACTTACCTTGTCAAATACTTACCCAACTGTCGAGTAAATTTTACTTGTTCAAATTTTTTATTTTGTTAAAACTTTCTTACTTGACATCTGTTCCTCGTGACCAAAATCTAAAACGGCACCCCGGGACTGATCACCCCGGGAGCCAGACGGCTCATAGGCCTCAACCAATTCAATGACTACGCGACCGAATCGGTCCGAACTGCTACCAAATGCGAAAACGGCAAGACGGGCACAAGACATAAGCCCGCCCTGGAATAAACGGTAACACGAAAACGACAACACGACAAAATAATGAAACAAGCAAGAAATCATAGCAATCGAACGATGATAACTTACAAAGCGTCAAAATACGCAACGAACACGTAAAATTGTTCAAGGCAAACAAAACGACAAAGCACCAACAGGTTGTTCAACAAATACATTACAAAATATCCCAAGTTACAAGACTTCACTTCCTCGGCATATCGACAATTTTCCCGTCCTGGATAGTCTTGAAAACACCAATTGACGAGATCTCGAAATCAGGAGCAGCAATCTTCAGCTGGGCCTTCAGGGCATCTTCGGTCATCAAGATGGCATTCTTCCCTTGCTCCTTGGCCACCTTAAGCTTCTTCTTAAGATCAACGGCCTCTGCCTTAGCGGCCTTCGCCTCCGAGATGGCCTGCTCCCGTTCCTTTTCCAAAGCGACAACTAGACCCTGAGCGGCGTTCAGTTGATTTTCTAATGTCATCTCACGCTCAAGAAGCCGAGCCACGGTCTCATCGGACGCCTTCAGCCTCTCCGCAATAAACGACGACTTCTCCTCAGCAGCATTAAGCTTTCCCCCCATCTCGGACAGCTGACCCTGGAGGAGCTCAACTTGAGCCTTAAAGTCATTATTCGCCTTAACAGAAGACTCAAGTTTCCTCCGAAGCGCCTCCATACCAGATAGCTCAAACTCAGCCTTCCGAGCTATCACGGCCCCACGAAGCAAGGTGCGATACATCCACCTCGCCTGTCCGGACAGTTCGGTTGCATGAAAATGCTCTTCCGTCCCGGGTATCAACTGGGAGTCAATGAACTTGGAGGCATCAAAATTCCTCTCCATTACGGTTAGGACCCCCTCCGGGCTGGAAGACATCTTTCGCTTCTTAGGAGTGTGGATAAGCTCCACGTCGCTATCTGGGTGGGGGGAGAGGGTCGCCTTCCCGTCGGCAGGTCCCTCCTCATGGGTAGGGGAAACTCGACCCCCTAAGCCCTGCTTTCCCGACGTCTCGGTCCCCTGCCCCTCTTTTTCCCCTGACGGACCCTCCGACTTGCCGGCCCCCTTTTCTTCGGCATTCTCATCATCACTAGCCTCAAAAAAGGTCTTCATCAGGTTCTCGAGACCGGTCACGGTGGCAGACATTTCCACTGCGATTAAAGAACAAGAACGTTAGTCGTCAAACCGGAAAGAAGAAGAACAACGACAAAGAAACATAGATAAACAAAAAAGGCAACTCACGAATATAGCTCCGGCCGGCCTCCCGTTCACCCATAAGAAGGTGGGGATTCACATGATTCTTTTCAAAGATAGCGAGAAGAACGTTCGCTATATTCTTATCTACAGCCGACAACCTCTTGTACGACACTTTCACAAAAGGATTCGACCCCGCGCCGAAGCTCCAGTAAGTCTGGATAAGGCGCTCCCCCTCTAACGACAACCAGAAGGGATGGCGACCCTTGACAGGACGAACCTTGAAATACTTATCTTTGAAACCATGGTAGGAATCCTCAAAAAGGCTAAAAATCTTCCTACCCTGGGCAGCACGGAAAGAAAGAAACCCTTTTCTTGCTTTCCCCTGTTTGGAGGGGTTGGTAAGGTTGAAATAAAAGAGAAAAACGTCCACCGACGCCGGTAGCTCCAAGTACTCGCAGACCATCTCGAAGCAGCGGATCGAAGCCCAGCTGTTCGGATGAAGTTGAGACGGACAGACGGATATCCGGTTCAGCAGCGCCATTTGAAAATCGGAGAACGGTATCCGAACACCGACTTGTGTGAACATGGACTTGTAAAACCAAATCCAATCGGGGACGCGAGGAGAATGAAAATTAAGCTCATAAATACGCTCACGAGGAAGCGGGACAATGGCCTCGTAGTTGGCCTCCTCGTCAGTACCCCCACACAGGTAACCGGCTTGCCGGAACTCCGTCAATTCCTCCAAGTCCATCTGGTTGGGTGAACTCCTTATATCGTCTGTCACCCAAGCGTACGGGTCGTAAGCCGCAGCGGATCCGGAAGACCGGGAGACAACACGAGGCATACCTACAGCGGGGTACCACTCCGTTAGTCTATGAGGTCGGGAGCCCGAAAAAACTCAGAAACTACGCCTTTTCAACTCAATCATGACCAGATACGGCTAAAAACTACGTCCACCTCACAAACCACCCAAAAAAGCCTATCCTGGAATGGTACCCCTCTCCTAACCCACCTATCCCAACACTGGAAAAACCCCTTAACAAAAATAAAACCAGCCATGCAGTAGATGCAAACAACAAATCACACAATAACAGAGCATAACGCAGACACCAGAAGAGAGAAATCAGAAGATTACCTGGAACGATGAGAGAAATCTGGGCTGGAAGTTGAAGCAGGAAGGAGTTCGCGCAGGAAACTTTGGATATTAGGGAGAGAAGAAGTTGGAAATGATAAGAGTGGGGGGTGGATAGGGAGAAAACTGTTTAAAAACCACCCCCAAAAGCGCGAAAGGAAGCAGGGGCAAGATAGTCTTTGCGCACGGATTTTTTCAAATCATTATGAGCATTAAATGCCCAGCGCGGAGAACGAAACGGCAAACAAATACCACAGCAGATCAAGAGACACGCGCACAAGGGACGCGTCCCTCCCACGATCAGCCGACCCAACGACAACGCATGAGTGTTAACGTCACGCGCCACCAATGACCTCCACGGCCATCGCTGACGCGTCGAGGGCACTGTTACGGCTTGGCCCAAGACTCGCGCGGGTCAGCCCGACCCGAGACCCCGCCGGCCCAATGGTGCGTCCTCCACCCGACCCGGACACGCGTCCCGTACGGCTCGCTCACAGCCGTGGGACAGCACCTTTGAGGACATGGGCCTGCCCATTTGAAGGGCCCACCACTGACATGTATATAAGGGGGAGACTGGCTCTCCCCCCAAGGTACGTCACATTCACACATCATTCCCTCTCCGCCTGCACATATTCTGACAAGGGCGTCGGAGTGTCTTTGCAGGTGGCACCCCCCTTTTCCCATCAGAAGTGCTCGGGACCTCGCTCACCCGGAACCAGGAAACCACGGCCAGACGAGCTCCTCCACCGTCCGAAGCATTGACCTCAGGATCCTAACCCGAACCGTCCGGTACCCGACCTACCGAACAAACTCTTAAAGTGTTCAGAAATGGACCAAATCTTTGAACCGGACCGAATCATGCACACCCTAAACCATGTTAAAAGAAAACAAATATAAAACAGAAAACTTTTTTTCTGTCTTTAAAAAACAGTAAAAGTAAGCACAAGAAAATTGGAAACAGAATATAAAGGCAGCTTTGGGCCCAACGTGGCCCAATAGAAAACATGACAAAAGAGAACCAATGGGCGGTGTTAATAAATGTCATTACTTTACGTGACCTACATTTCTCGAGGATTCACATCAATCATCCCTTCACAGCATGCCACGTGTGTGTAATTTCCTGGAGAGTTTTTTTTTGGTGACCAATTTCCTGGAGAGTGAAAACGACTTTCTGATATTAAAAAATAAAAATATTAAATTATCTTCTAAATTTAAATATTTATTTCGATATCATTAAATCGACAAAAAAATTATTTTATATTAAAAAAAATTTTTATTCAAAAATATTATTCTTATGCTAAAATCAGTCATCAACATATTTGTATATAAATATATGTGTAATTAATTTATTTTCAATATATATTTACAATATGTATTTTATACATGTGTGCATGTAACATAATTATTTTTTATTTTTTAGCGTGTTTGATAAATTTCTAGTAATAAAAGTAAAAGTATTAAAAAAACAAAAAATTTATTGAGAAGTTACCGTTTATATTTTTTTAAAAGATTTTTTCGTTAAAAATAAAAGATATTTTTCGTATAATAAATAAATAAAAAATATTTTTATATTGTTATACTCAAACATAATTGATAAATAAAATTTTTTTTTACATAAAATATCTAATCATAAAATTACTTTTACTTTTCTTTTCTATAAGATCTTTTAAAAAAATAACTAATTTTTTTTAAAATTCACCCAAATAAGCTTTAAATAAAAAATTTTGGATTTCTGATTTTATTTAATATTTTCAAAAATTAAACATATATTTAAATTTTTTTATTCATTCATGAGTTAAAAATTTTTTTAAAAGATAAATTAAAACTCCTAATTAGTATTCTTTAAAAGAATGTTGTGCAGAAATTTTTGCATAAATGGAAATAACAAAAGAAATTTAAACACAGAGCAAAATTTATGAATATTATTTAAAAATATTCTTAGATAAATTACGTTAACTTTTTGTCAGTGTGTATAAATGGAAAACTATATATATAGCGTGCAGTGTATACAATAATGTTGCCATGTGAGGAATTGAAATTGGGGTCGTATGGATGTTCTCTAGCATGGCTGCAAACCAGACGCGTCCTACAACTAATATCATAAGTCAACATTGTACAAACCGTGTTCTTTATAGTTAATCTCGCCGACATGCCAGTTATTTCATCCAAAGCCTAAAAGGGTATATAGTTATTGTGGGTATGTTTGCAAGTATTTTAAAGAATAATTAAGCAATAATCATATCATGGTACAAAACTACAAATTTGAATCCCCTTAAACGTGATTTACTTTTCCTCTCAAGAGTAAGAAACTAAGAATAAAGACGAATGGCAATGGTTGTAATTAAATATAGAAACGAGGGTAGTCTTGGAGGAGATCGGGGGTTGGAGGATAATGACCACAAGGGATGTGATGATGCCACGTCAGACTATATTAAATATCACGCGCTCTATGGACCGTGATATTGACCTCTCCATATCCTTTTTCCTCCACATTACGTTTTCTTTTTTTGAAAGTACTCCACATTACATTTTGAACCAACGCTCCCATCAAATTTTTATACTCTCTAAAAAATAATAAGATTTAGCTAATGCGGTGTTTAAGGGAGCTTTTTAAAATAAATATTTTAAATATTTTATTTATCGATATAAATAATTTGAACACAATTTTATTTTTAGTGACTAAACAAAAAAAAATAAAAAAAAAACTAAATTAATTGACTAGATTCATATCTAAATTTATTAAATATTGAAGTTCACTCCATAGTTGACTCTAATTCGAGTAAATGTCTGCGCCAGAAACAACTGCTCTAACTATACAATTTGTAACCCTGTTCGTATTTTTCCGAATTAAAAGAATAAAGACTTTCCAATTTCAATTCATAACCTCTTGTATATGCTTTGTCAAATCTCATTCCAGAAAATCATTACCAATCATTCTTTGGTTTACCAAGACAAAGGTTTCTAAACAGTCTGTTTCACAAATAACCTCACGAAATCTACTATTCTAAACTAGAAGTAAACCTCTCCAAATCGCATACAATTTTGCAAAAAGAACACTACACACTTCGACTTTTTCAATACAACCTTTCAACCAACATCTATCGAAATTGCGAATGATACAACTAAAATCAGTATAACCAAAAAGAGTAAAACAACTAGCATCACAATTTAATTTAACAGAATTTATGTATTTGTATCTTATTACTTATCTTATTTATAATATAAATAAATTAATTATGAGTATATTTTGTTTATGATGATTGCTATGATACCTACAAATATTTACTTAACTTTACCAAAAAGTTGGAAAATTAATATTAAATAATTATTAGATATTCAAAATTTACTATAAAAAAATAAGTTAGGTAATAAATTATAAACACCATAAAATTTATTATAGTTTATAGTGTAAACGAGATAAGATACAAATTTTTAAACAAATATCACATGTGCACATATGATACTCATAATTAATTCGTTTGCACAGTAAATAAAATATGAGTATTTATAAGTATAAAAATATAATTTTTATAGGTATAAAAATAAAAATACATTTTTAAATAATAAAAATATTAATAATTTGATTTAGATGATTTAAAAAGTAAAAATTGATGAATAAATTATCATTTGTAACCATAAAAGATACAGATGCTGACAAATATACCCATATAAGAATAAAATGACAATTATAATCACGGAAGATGACTTTCGTGTGCCAAAAATACCCAGATGTTGGTTACACAATTAATCCGTTAGGGTATTCTTGACACACGGAAGCTATCTTCCGTAGATACAATTGTCATTTTATTCTTATATAGATATATTTGTCAGCATTTATATCTTTCAGGAATACAAATAATAATTTATTCAAAAATTGGTATATTTTATTACTATTTAGATCGAATGAAATATTAATAAATGTTTTAGTTGGATGGTTAAATTAAAAAAATTCAAATACGAGATCAGTTAGGAAAATATAAATGGATTATAAAGAAGGAATGCTTACATACATTAGAGAATATGGGTGTTTAAATTCAAATTAATTCAAATTAAATCGTTTATCTAATCCAATTTAAATTGAAAAGCGATTAAAATCACATTAATTTAAATTTGATTAGATTTTATTTTTTGCAAATCGTATGAATCGGATCAAATTTTGAATCTATTTCTCAAAACTGATCTAATCCAATTCAAACTGCATAATGTGTTATAATATATGAGAAGAGATACACATACAATTCATTTTGGTTTACAATTCATACAAGTTAGGTCAAACCCAATAAAAAGGATGCTCACCCATTCGAGCGTGTCAACATGCACACTACTCAATGGTTTCCATAGCGCGTTTTGCGTTCCTCCTCCTCCTCTTCCTCCATCTCCTCCTCTTCTTCCTTCTTCTTCTCCTTCTTCTTTGAACTTGTTTGGGTGAATTTTTAAAAAAATATCTTTTTTTGAATTATCTTTTTTTAAAAGATCTTATAAAAAAGTAGAAGTAATTTTATGTTTGGGTATAGCAATATAAAAGTACTTTTTTGTTTATTTATTATATTTTTTTGGTGACTTTGTTTATTTATTATATGAAAAACATCTTTTTTTTTTAAAGAAAAAAGATCTTTTAAAAAAAGATGTAAATTACAACTTCTCAAAAAAGATGTTTTTTTTTATTTTTTTAGTGTTTTTACTTTTACAATTAGAAATTTGCCAAACACGCTAAAAAATAAAAAAGGAAATTTTTTTATCAAAATAATGGCGCCCAAACAAGCACTTTGCATTTCTCCTCATTTTTCTTCACGTGTTTCATCTTCATCGTTATTTTTTTACTATTGTTGTTGTTGCTGCATTTTTTTCCTCCTTATCTTTCTATTGATTTTATAACATTATGTATTTTTTTTTGTTTGATTTTTTCCTCCAAAAAAAATTATGAGAATATGAAATAAGAATATGAAGAAGAAAAAGCAACAGAAGATGAGAAGGAGGAAGATGAAGAGTTTTGAATTATGCAGAACTTATCAGAATAAAAATACATCCAAATATCTTCATGTTACACCTAAATTTGTTGCAAATACAGAAAAATATTTCCTCTAATGCTGCATTTTTTTCTTTTTTTTTTCCTTATTTTTTCTTTCTTTTAGTTAAATGAATGTAAGTTCATCATCTTCCAAGTAATTTTACAGCATTATGTATTTCTTCATCTTTTTTGTTTGATTTTTTTTGTTTTTATTCCTGTTAAGAGAGTAAAATAAGAAGAAACTTGAAAAGGTAAAACAAAAAGAGAAAGATGAATAAGAAAAAAAAGAAGAAGATGGTGATGATAATGAAAAAAAAAAAGAAGAAGTATCAGAAGATGAGGAGGATAAAGAGGAAGAGTTTTGAATTATGCAGCACTTATCATAATAAAAATACATCCAAATATCTTCGTGTTACACCTAAATATCTTCGTGTTACACCCAAATTTGCTACAAATATAAAATTTTTTTTTCTCTAATGTTGCATTTTTTTCTCCTTTTTTTCTTATTTCTTTCTTTCTTTTAATGTAAGTTCATCCTCTTCCAAATAATTTTACAGCATTATGTGTTTTTTTTTCTTCTTTTGTTTGTTTTTTTATTTTTATTCTTGTTAAGAGAGTAAAATAAGAAGAAACTTGAGAAGGTAAAAAAAAAAGATGAATAAAAAAAAAGAGCAGAAGATGAGAAGGAAGAAGATGAAGAGTTTTGAATTATGCAAAACTTATCATAATAAAAATACACTCAAATATTTTTGTGTTACACCCAAATTTGCTGCAAATACAGAAAAATATTTTCTTTTAATACTACATTTTTTCTTCTGAATTGAACCACACCTCAGCCACTTGATTGGATTCAAAACAATAATCAATTTCATTCTAGTTCAATTGATAATCTGAACCTGAATTATTCATTATCTTCAACAACGAGATAACTGATGATGGATGAAAAAGAGAAATATAAAAGGAGGAGAAGAAATTCCAATGAAAAAAGAAAGAGGAAGAAGAGGAGGAGGAGAAGGAAGAGGTGGTGTTGATGACGACGATAAAAAAGAAGAAGAAGAAAGTACAGTAACGACACAAAGTGCGTGAATATAAATGACTTGTAAAGACCTATATAAAAAAAATACTTACGCGTGGAGAATCATTCTAATAGAATATGCATATTTCGTTTACAATATAAACAAATTGATTATGAGTATATAAAGTACATCAATTAACTTTTACGAATTATATTTGCACCCGTTTAAAAATTTATATTTTATCTTATTTATAGTATAAAATTATAAATGAGAACTCATAATTAATTTTTACCGTAATTGAATCTAAATATGTAACCTGTATCCAAATTATTTATATCGGTAAATGAAATATTTAAAATATTTATTTAAAAATATTACTTAAAAAATAAAAAACAAAATTAAATATTAGTATAATTCTAAAAATATTAGAAATAAAAAATACAGTTTTATCTATATATTATTATTAAATTAATAAAAATTAATTAATTTTTAAAATATATTATTTAAAAAATTATTTAAATATATAAATTTATTTAAATAATTATATAATTTTTTAAAAACGTATCTAAATTAAACTCCATTTATTTTTTTAGATATGATAAGAAAAAGTTTCTTTTTTACTAGAACTTGGTGAGAAAAATGCGTTGTAGATGAGAATAAGAGCGCGTGACCGACTCACTATTGTTCCATGTTGTGTCCTAGAGCCGCCTCATTACCCCTTAAATACCTACCTTCTACCCTACTCCTTCTTTCCATTGAAAATGCAATTTTCTAATCCCTCTAAAATTTCCTATTTTCTAAGGTTCATATCTCTTTATCCATCGCCATGGCTGGTGTCGCAGTTCTTAACCCTCAGGATTGTCTTCCAACTTCACGGCCCCGAAAGCCGATAACCTCCCCCTCCTCTTCTTCTTCACCTAAAATTCCGAGTCCAAGTCCTAAATCTTCTCGAAGCTCCCGTACCAACCCCAACCGCCAGAAAAAGAGCCAGATCCGACCCGATACCAAACAGCCAATCATGGTCCGATTCACTATCTTAAAACGCGGGGAACCCCTTCCCCAAACCACGCAGCTTCCCAAAACCGAGAAGACCACCTCCGATGCGGTGGCCGTCCGTCCGAAAGAGTTAATCGGTGGGACGTACGCAGGGTCGTGTGTGGCGTCGCCGCCGCCTAGCTCGGTTCCGTTGCCGATTTTCGTGACGAAGAAAATCGCGGCGGTGAGTGAAGCGACGAACGAACTTAGGAAGATGCTGAGGTTGGAGTTCTCGTAGCAGATTGGCGTGAATGAAGGCGAGGATTTGAACAGTAGTTGTTGGGTGACTGGGGGCTTTTTAGCGCTTTATTTTTTCCCTTATTTTTTCAGCGGGATTGATCGAGCGCGAATATCTCTTCTTGATTGTTTAACACTTTGTTCAGATTTTCATACATACATGTTCTCACTGCAACTCTTGTTAAAGCCCCTTCTTTGTTATAGATCTTGTTAGGACTGTTTAGTTCGATTAAGCATGTACTTTAAGCTTCTCTAGGTCGATGTAACAAGCATGTAGGTTATATAAGTATCCTCTGTTATTACTTATGTAGGTCTATGTAACAAGCATGTAGGTTATATAAGTATCATCGTTTATTATTTCTTTTCCAAATCTCTTGTCAATTGTAATTCCATGTCTGATTATAAATTTCAATTTCAGATTTTATCCTATGTCTTTATATTTATGTTACTGTTAGGTTGAAATCTAATTTAGTTGATTGAGTTCTCATTAGATTAGGGGGAAGATTAATTGAACTTTAGTAACCGTGATATTGAAAAGAAGCAATTCGACAATTAATTACAAATCTTTGTGACTTAGTCCTCTGTGGCGCTTCGAGAATTATGTTCTTTCTTTGAATTGTCATACGCTGAAAGCTCACCCTCTGTGGTGCTTCGAGAATTATGTTATTGTTCTTTCTTTGAATTGTCATACGCTGAAAGCTCATTTAGCAGCGGATGGCTCTGTCGTTGCCAAGGGAATGTAACCTTTCAATTTCAGATTTTATCCTATGTTTTTATATTTATGTTACTGTTAGGTTGAAATCTAATTTAGTTGATTGAGTTCTCATCAGATTAGGGGAAGATCAATTGAACTTTAGTAACCGTGATATTGAAAAGAAGCAATTTGACAATTAATTACAAATCTGACTTGGCCCTCTGTGGCGCTTCGAGAATTATGTTATTGTTCTTTCTTTGAATTGTCATACGCTGAAAGCTCATTTAGCAGCGGATGGCTCTGTCGTTGCCAAGGGAATGTAACCTCCCTGATTGACTTTAATTTCTAAGACTATTTTCAGTAAGGAATTCATCCAGTTGCTGTTTATGGTCTATCTATCATAAAAAATAATTCTAGATCAGTTTTTACGTCATAAATAGTAAATAGAAATTCAAAGTATCTCTCTTTTCTATTAGAAGGAACTAATTTTAGTCCTGTTGTGGTCTCACTTTATTAATTAATTAAAATATTTAAAATTAATATAATTAATTTTTTTAATAATGTAATTTAAATTTTTAAATTTAAAAATAACTTACTATTAAAAGATATTAATATTAAAAAAATTCATATATAACAATAATACATAATATATAATTCGGAGTTATACTAATTTGTAAAATTACTTAATATAAAAAAAAATATAATTAAATTCTATAGTTGACAAGAAGCATTGTGAAATTGCCATATATGTTTAATCAAGTCTTTTTTCAATTGTCTATGTTGCTGCCTATTTTAAATTTGAGCATTTCTAATTAATTATGTTAATTATTAATTAAATAATTAAATAAAAATTTAATTATTATTTAATCTAATTAATTATGTTAATTATGTTAGTTATTAATTAAATAAAAATATAATTATTTAATATTAATTATGTTAATTATGTTAATTATTAATTAAATAAAAATATAATTATTTAATATAATTAATTTAAATTTTATATAATTATTTAAATTGGCAAGTTATTATTGGCTTCTCCAAATCCCTCTTCAGAGAGCTTGGTCCCTCTAGAAATTCTTGTGGACCTTCTCTTCTCTTGCTCCAACGGCTAGTACCTCTTGAGTGTCAGAAAAAGTAAAATGATGAGTTCTATGGTACCTTTATTATGGTGCCTAAATTGCTTAACTTCCTTTTTAAAGTAAAAAATAAAATGTTTAAAGTAAAATGTAAATCATGTAAAATTTATTAAATATTATTTACTTACTTTTTTTAGTAACTTAAGTACAAAGTAATAGGCACCATAGTATTCACCAAGTAAAATTGGGTCTCATGCATTGAACTTGCTCTAAGGGTGTTTCTTATTCCTCTTTCTAAATTCTTTCTGGATTTTGGTAGAATTAGTATTTGTTTGGACGCAATTATTTTGATAAAAAAAATTTTTAATAAAAAAATCTCTTTTTTTGTTATTTTTTAACATAAATTTTTAGTAATAAAAAAAAAAACACTAAAAAAATAAAAAAATATTTTTTTTGAAAAACTGTAATTTTATATTTTTTTAAAAAATCTTTTTAAAAAAAAGATATTTTTTATATAATAAATAAATAAAAATATTTTTATATTATTATATTTAAATATAATTGATAAATAAAAAAATATTTTTATATGAAATATTTAAATATAAAATTACTTATATTTTTTATAAAATCTTTTTAAAAAACTAATTTAAAAAAAGATATTTTATTAAAAATTCGTCCAAACAAGCCCTTAGTCTTGTGACTCATTTTTTATGTATGGTAGGACTTGTGACTCATTTTTTATGTATAGAAAAATTTGAGGTATTTTTGTTGAAAATGAATTTATTTGCTGTAATTGCTGCCGTAGATGCACTAATTTTTTTTATATTATAATAAATTGTGTGATGTACTGGAATATTTTAATATACCTAAATTTTACATTGTTATGGGATATCTTTTAGTTTTCAGAAGGCATAAAACGTCATCCACGTTTTATGTGTAAAAATAACTTTTAAATTTATTAAATACAAAACGACAGTGCTGTTTTTATTAAAAAAATAATTAAAATGCTTTTTCTTCACAAAACGGCAGGACCGTTTTCATGGGATAATTTTTTTAAAAATTCAAAGAAGGAAAACCTTAATAACGTTTTGAGGGTTTTTTATTTTTTATTTAAAAAAATTAAAACCTAACAGTATATATTAATAATAATTAATAATAATTCAATTTTATTATTAAAAACTAAATTAACTACAAGTATAAATTAACCAAAAAAATTATAAACTACTAATAATAGAAACTTCTAATATTTTATGTAGACATAAAAAAATAAATTCTAGCCATTAAATAATAATTAAGGCTAATAATTTTTAGTAAAATTATTTTACTAAAAATTATTAGCCTTAATTATTATTTAATGACTAAAATTTATTTTTAGAATTTTTGTATGTTTACATAAAATATTAGAAGTTTCAATTATTATTAGTTTATATTTTTTTAGTTAATTTATACTTATAGTTAATTTAGTTTTTAATAATAAAATTGAATTATTAATATATACTGTTAGGTTTTAGTTTTTTAAATAGAAAAATCAAAAACCCTCAAAACGTTATTAACTTTTTCCTTTTTTAAATAAAAAAAAAATTATCACATGAAAACGGTCCTGCCGTTTTGTGAAAAAAAAAGTTTTTAATTATTTTTTAATGAAAACGGTATTGCTGTTTTGTATTTAACAAATTTAAAATATATTTTTACATGCTTGCCTACATTTTGTACTTTTTTTAAAAGTAAAAAATATTCCATACCAATGTAAAATTCACATACATTTAAATATTAGAACACATCTCACAATTTATTACAATATAAAAAAAAATGAGCCCCTAGATGTTGCAGGTGACCAGGCTTATTGGCTTAATATGTAGGGGTGTTTAAAAAAAATTGACCAATCGAACAAAAAAGAGAAAAAATCCAAAATAGTCCTTGACAATTATTTTGAAAGACAACGAGGTCTTTGACAAAAAAAAAAAAAAAATCCAACCCGACTCCTGATAATTACCTCGAAAGGACAACGAGGCCCTTGTGCCAAAAAAAAATCAATGTTATTTTTTTGGCACAGTGGCTAATCAATCCAAAAAAAATATCAGGAACCCGATTAGGTGTTTTTTTTTTCTTGGAGGCCTCGTTATCCTTTCGAAGTAATTGTCAAGGGTTGGATGGAGATATTCACTCAACAAAAAAACATTAAAAACTCAACAAAGTGAAAATCGAATAAACCCAACAAAAAAAATTAAAAACTAAACAACCTGAAAATCGAATAAACTTTAAAAAAATATTTTGTAATTTTTTTTGTGGTTCAGTTTTTTATTCTGATAAAAAAAAATTTAACCAAATCGAATTGATTTTTTAAAATATTCTAATTAAACACCTCAAAATTCATTTTCATCCCACCTTCAAATGATTTAAGGTTGTGTTTGGATGTGCTTCCGTGACAAAAACAAATAATAATACCATATTTTATAATATATTTAGTTTAGAAATTAGGAATAAAATATATATTTTTGTACATATTTTTTAGTCAATTTTTGTATCCACCTCCTTGGGATAAAGAATACACAAAAGGTAGAGATTATTTTAATGATTTTTTATCTCTAATATATTTTGTAAATAGTAGAGTTTGTCGTTCCTTTATTAAAATTTTAGCTTCATCTTCTCCTTCGTTCTGCAGCTGCGCAACCAATAAAGAAAAACGGTTTTCTTTTATTATAATATGGGATTTGATCGAAAAAATATTTTAGTTTTTTAAAAAAATCAAAATAGTATATAATGTCTTTTGTTATGTATTTAGTAAATTGTATCTATCTTTTCAAATACAAAACAATGACATTTGACAAGTTTTTGTACACTGCTTCCAAACATAATACAGAAGTATAAAAATAATAGACTGTCTTTGTCTCTCTGTCTTTATATCTGTCTCTGTATTTTTGTCTTAAGTATAACATCCAAACATAGCCTAAGTGATGGCTGAATCCTAACACCAATCCTCTCGAGCTTTTAGCGCCGAAAATCCCTCTCCCATCTCCAATCCTCCCTCTTCTCCACCATTGACGCCGCCGGACAACACCATTGCGGTGGCGCGGCCCTTTCCTCTTCCTTTCCCTTCTTCGTACCGCTTCTCTCCCTCTGTCGTCCTCCACGACTCCACTGCCTCCACACACCATCTCTCCGGCAGCACGCCATTGTCCTATACTCTTCCATGCATAGCAGCAGCATGCACCAGACACTATTTTCCTCAACGCATGGCAAGACCTCCCTGCACTCAATTCAGCCACTCTCTGTCTGCATCATCAACCCCTCAACAATGGAGCCTCCGAGTAAGGTTGGTTCTATTTCTTCTTGATTTTTTTCTATTTAATCTATTATTTTTTTTATTGTTGACTATTGTTCTATATCTTCAATTCTTCACTGTTGATTATTCATTGATTATTGTTTAGACCTATTGATTATTAATTTATTATTTTCTATTTTTATTGTTTTTTATGATTCTGTGTTTATGATTCTATTTTTTAATTATGTTTTTATAATTCTATGAATTGTGTTCTATATCTCTAGCATATGTTGGATTTTAACTTAAATCAATATAACTTAGTTTTATTGTATAGTATTAATTGTTTGTGTTATAACTCACTTTTTGATTTCAGGTTCTTTATTTGTTGAATAATGTTTTGCTGTCTTGTCTTGTCTTGTAAGAGAACATCAAGATATGGTTCTTTTGCTGGAAAAATTAATGGAAACAACTTTTTTTTTGTTTTGTTGAACTTCTTATGCTTTTCAATCGTTATATTATAATTTCTTTTGTTGTTAAACTTCTCATGCTTCTCATGCTTTGCTAGAATAAAATATTTTTTTTAAATTGAGAAACCGAAAAAATTAAACCAAATCAAACTGATTTTAGTTGATTTAGTTTGATTCGGTTAGCCTCAATAAAAGATATTGAACCAAACCCAACCGCAGAATTAATATAACTAAATCGCACCGCAAACACCCCCTATTAATACGCAAGTGGTGTGTGGAGTCAACACGCAAGACTTGGATACGTGGCAAACACCTAGCCAACATGCAGGGGTGGCGAGCACTCTTGCAGATTGCATGTTGGACACGTCACGCATTTGGCGAGCACTCTATAAAAGCGAAACTTGTTATCATCTTTTTCATTATAAGGAGTGTTATTTTAGTGTATTGGTAGTATGATGGATGGTACCGTAAATATAGTGGTATATCACAAAGGTATGATTATACAAAATACATATGAAGGGATGAGTTTTGTGTGTGAGAATCTATTTTTGTTTATGGTTCCGTGTACTATGATATTTGCAGAGCTACAATATGATCTCTATCAAAGCATATAGAATGATATCTTAAAGAGATTGAGCAATATTATGTACAGGAATCTTGTTATCGTATTTGGCGACCTAATATAGTTTGATATTATGTTGATCATTGATGAAGCAAGTATGTAGCATATATTTTATATTCACCAGCAGACTCAGGTGAAACAACCAAAGATTGAGTTGTATGTTGAGTTTGAACATATATCTATGGAGGGGATTTAACATGACTTAGACATGGAAGATGAAAGAGATGAAGTGTACAAAGGAGTGAATAGTAATAGCAAAGAGCACTTCGAAGGTAACTACGAAGCCGGTGACGAGGACAGGGATGGTGATGGGGAAGGTCTAGTCGTGAAAAATGTAGTGGCTCCACCTGCAGTCAGTAAACCCATGGATGTTGCACTTTTTAAGTATAGCTTGTATCTTGACACCCTGCATACTCCAGAATTCTTCGAATAATAGTTACGTGAGGAGTGAATAATACATTTTTCTTAATTTATATTTTGGATGGATCAATGAGTGACAATTTATTTTTCTGTAGATGTTGCTGATTCTAAGGACGGGTAGTTTAAGATCGGGATGGAATACAATTTTAGAAAGTTGGTCGTCGAGGCAATTAGGAGTTACGCTCTTTCTAGAGGAGTCGTATGAGTTTGAGCCACATACGCTCTATGAAAAATGCGAGACATATGGTTGTTGGCCGATTTGGCTTATTGGAAAAAAGGTTGTTAGGAGGTACAGAGATACAACAGGAGGCACACATACACCATGAAAACGATTTCACATGATTATTCTAAGTTAGATTCAGCCACGGTTGTTAAGGCTATAAGGCCAATGGTTGAAGTCGAACCATCCTTGAAGATGAAATATATAATTATGGAAGTCTAATCTAAGTTCAACTACATCATCAGTTACCAAAAGTCTTGGTTGCTAAAGAAAAAATTGATCGAAAAAGTTTTCGATGGCTGGAAAGAATCTTACGAAACTTTGTCATTGTGGTGCACAATAAAAGTTCAGAAGATGCCTGCCTCAATTGTCCAAATAGAAACACGACTCCTATATAACGGGGGTGAAGAGGTGGACGGTGTCAGAATACTTCACTAGATATTCTGGAATTTCAATTCGTGCATTAGAACATTCCGACATTGCAAACCTCTGGTTCAGATTGACGGAACACACCTTTGCAAAAATACAAAAGGTGACCTTTTGGTAGTAATTGCACATGATGGGAACCAAAACATTTTACCAGCAATTATTTTTTCCATTGTAGAAGGGAGATTGCAGGTGTGACACTTTTTCCTCAGTAATTTATGAAGACATGTTATTAGGAGAGACAATGTGGGGATAATCTCTTATTGACATGAATCAATACGGGCAGTAATGAATTATAGCAACTTCTTAAGGGCATTCAAGGCCTCGTGCTTGCATAAATTTGTTGTCAATATAGGTGTTTGACGCTACTGTTATTTCTACTTATAATGTGTTGGTAGTGCTTAATACGACAATCTACGGTGTGATTTGTAGGCTATTCAAGGATAGTGAAGGAGTATAATATCAACTACAAGAAGTTGTAAGAGCGAGGTCATGCATATGCCTGGTGGTGTGACAACATTGAACTTCACGAGTGGGTATTAACATTTGACAAGGGACATCGATGGATCACATGACAACAAACCTAGTCGAGTGCATAAATTCAATGTTAAAGGGTGCCAAAAACCTTCTTATGTTGGCGTTCGTCTAAGCAACATATTATAATTGAATGAGTTATTTACGCAGAAACGTGCCGAGGCTCACAAGCGCAAGCATGCCGAATTTACTTACTCTGAATTTGTCACTTAACAGATAGAAGCAAATATGCAACATGTAGGAAATATAGTAAAAAAGTGTTAGTAATTAATCTTGCGTAGTAAGTGTGTGACTGTGGGCACTTTCGAGTGGAGTAAATATCCTGTCGCCACGTTATTGGTTGTTGTGCCAACCAGCGCCTCGATTGACAGGTACATGTTAATGACGCATACAAGATGTCAGAGATTTGCAAGGTTTGTAGAGTGAAGTTTGTCTCATTAGGTGATCCAGAGATATGACTTGCTTATTCGGGATCGATGATGGTTGCTAATCCTACCTTGAGGCGAATGTTAAAAGGTTGATAAATTCATATTTTACGATGATTTTTGGATTGAAAAGAGTGAAATTTATCAACTTGCACTTATTCCTTGAAATTGCATGTTTTTGTGAATTTCCTCCTAATTGTGCTTAATTGCTAAAAACATGTTTTTTATGCTTTAAATTGTTAAATTAATTCCACTTTTATTCCATTTGATGTCTTGATGTGTTTGTTTAAGTGATTTAAGGTGTAGAAGGCAAGGATGGTTTAGAAGATGGAGGCAAAAGCATGCAAAAGTGGAGGATTTATGAAGAAATGAAGTTTGGCAAAACTCCAAGTCGTGCGTACACGAATACCACGCGTACGCGAATACACGCGTATGCATCATTTCATATTTTTGCGTACGCAGCATGTGTGCGTACGCATGAGTTGCAGCACATGACTCACTTAAAAGAACACGTGGCTCGCGATTTCAAGCCTATCATGGGCCCAATCCAACTCATTTCTGAAGCATTTGAAGCATGGATCAAAGGAGGATCAACCAAGTAGTCTTAGTTTAGGTTTTTTTTATTATGGTTTAGGTGATTCTAGAGTGAGAAGCTCCAACTTCTCTCTAGAATTTTAGGGTGTTTAGGGTTTCTTAGTTTGATTTTTATTTAGTTTTATGTTTTGATCTTGTTTTAGTTTAGTTTTCTTTATAGTTTCTTGTTCTACCATCTTAGTTTACTTAGTTTTTATTGTTAGTTTCTTGATTTTTCTACTTTTAGTTTATGAACACTTGTTGAATTTCCAATTTTCTTTAATGCAATTTGATATTTTTCATATTTATTGATGTTCATTTGAGTTGTTATTATTACTTTCTTGTCTTGATTAGTTGTAGATTTTATTTATTATAGCAATTTATGATGTTTTGCTTTTATGTCTTCTAAGTGTTCGATAAAATGCCTTCTTTAATTATAGAGTAGATTTTCATTCTTGGCTTGGAATTGAGGACTTAGGTGACCTTGAGGTATTGATGTCCAATATTGATTGGTGATTTAGGGTTGTTAGTAAATCTTGTTTCTATTGATGCTAATCTTTTACTAATTCAATTAGTAAGTTGGTTAGGACTTATGGATTAGGATTAATTATACCTACTTGACTTTTCTCAATGTGTAGAGGTTGACAAAGTAGGATTAACTCTTCATAATTGTCATGTTTCTGATGAATGACAAGGATAGTAATCATTGACTCTCGACCCTTACCAAGATCTTTTTAGCATTTGAATTTTCTTTCCTTTGCCTTACTTGCTTTCAGTTTAATTTCTCTTATCATTTATATATTGTTTGCTCTTTAACTTCTTGCTATTTAAATTCTTGTTTATTTCTATAAAAAAATCCCAATCTTTCATAGCCAATTATACGTACACTCGACTGTAATTCCCTGGAAAATGTCCCAGAATTTAAAACTCCCAGTATTTGATTTGAATTATGACATTTTAAACTAAACTTTGATAGGATTGGTTGTCAGTTTAGCACTATACTTATAACGAATCTTGTGTTTTAACTTGTAAATTTCTAAACCAATGCCTAGCCCTCATCAAATGTCATCCCAAATCGACCTGCTACCTGAATGAAATTGACTCATAGAAAATGTGTGGTCCTTGGATATGTTGTCTTTGTAGAGGACAAGGTCAAAACTGTAGTCAATATACTCAGTATGCTGGATTGAGTGGAGGTGCCGAAATTGGTGGCAATGGTGGTTTGTAGGTCTTTGTTGGTCGCTATATTGTTTCTGGTAATTTTATCACTAAATACAACTAAACACAAAATTTTAATGAATAAAGTACTTTTATTATCAATAAAAAATATGATACAAAGAACTTATACAAAAAAAAACTAAAACACTTGCTTATTTTTTGTTGGTCATCGACTTTAACCCCTTTTCATCAATTACCAAACTGCGACAGAGTAAATCTATCTGGTGTAGTGATCTCTGTCCGTAGATTATACGAATGACCCCTACTTGAAACATCGTTCTTTGCCGTACCAAACCCACTTGCCTCTCCGGAGTAGATGCACCAGGATTGTACTTGTCAACATCCTCCTACAAAGCCATGTTCAAGTCTAGATTGCTCGACCTATCTAGTGGTACAGGCATACAAGCTGTGTTGATTAAAAGATGCGGAGCAATGCTACGACTCCCTTGAGAATCAACTGACATATGATTTGAGGCGTGGTCAGAAGTAGAATGCCTTCAATGAGAGACATTATTGACCGACGTCTGATGTGGTTGAGACAATTCCAGTTGTCACGCAGATGTGCTCCAACCCAAAAATTATCCAAATAAATGTCAGCCCATCGAATAATTTGATCATCCCCAAATATAAGCATCTAGTGGGATTGGGGGGGGGGGGAGTCTGAGTATATGGGACTATAGATCAGGATCTCGTGTAATGTTAGCAGTGGTGGGGGCTCGTGGTGGATGTGATGACTGTGGTGCCTATGCTGTGATAGTTCTAGTTGTTAGGGTGGATATTGTTGGTAATAAGAAATCGTTGAAACACTAGATAATGCTATGGTGGTTGTCGAGGTGGTTGTTATGGCTGAGGTGGTTGCTAATTAACTCCCTCCAATAACCTCAACCTTATCTCGAACGCATTCGTGTACCAAGTCTGGTAATCAACATGTAACATCCATTCCGGCAAAATACCTTGCTTAAGTCATGCTATTTATACTAGAAAGAATATTACGTAACCTTTTCTAATATTAACTACTTAATTACTGAGCCTTTGTATCGAATTCGCATTTCAGTTTTAAGAAAATATCGGAAAATTTTGTTTTATTCATTAAAGATATATGTCAAAGATTTACAAGTAATAATAATTACATAAATACTATTAGTAATAAGTTTTATACAAAAAAATCAAATAAAACTCAAATACAACATATCTCACCTACCCCTCTATGTAAAATAAAATATCAAGGGAGAAGGGACTCTATGAAAGCAATTAAAATCATAAAGAAAACCTACTAATCGCTTGCAGCTTCATAGTGAATCTTCAAACCTGTGTCACTAAAAGGGTGAAAAATTTGTGGGTGAGAACCAAATCACAAGTTCTCAGTAGAGGTCGAGAATGCCGTGAAAGTAAAGAATAAATCACAAATAGTTAATTTAGTTCAACAATAGTTAATTTAGTTCAACAATATTCATTTTCATTAATTATATAAATATTTGAAATTACATTGGAAAAGAATTGGATATTAGCTTATGTCAATCTTGGTATGAATAGTCAGTCTCTCCCAAGTATAGGTTTATTAAGTCTATGCTAAAGCAGTATAACTTTTCATATAATACCTAACCCAAAGCGTAACTCAAAAACAGGCAAATAGAACACAAAGTGACAAATAGAACACAAACAAACAAAACAAGGAACAAAATAAAAGCACAGGAAATATCATAGAGAATAATGCGCAAACAAGATGATGCATGTCTAGCCCTAGTGCAGGTAATGAGCTCATCTGTCGGTTTCTACCCACTCCCGACGTAACCCAGCATTACTAGCCAGATATGGCTTTCTTATTGGCTATACCCCTGTATGCAGGAAATAGCCCCTCTGCCTTACAAGGTCCACTGCATGCAGGAAATAACCCCTCTACCTTACAGGAATATAATATGAATCAGTACCATAGAAAAGCGTTCTCTGGTCATACCATTATCTATCTGACTGAGTGACTGCCTTATTGCAGCAGATGAATATACGATAAATTATCATGCCACAAGGCTCAATTCTTTATTCTCTTTCTCATTCAGAGTCTCTTTTATAATCATAAATACGGGACAAAACCCATGTCCTTTCCAACAGCTTCATAAACCAAATATCCTTTCTCAAAAGAATCATTGAAGTTATTGTCATTAAACAAGCCTTAAATATTCATTTTGATTGAGTCCTTATACTTTTATAAAAATTTGGACATGATCTCCTCTGAAAATAGGACTTAACCACCCTTATGGGTTCCCTCTTTCTCAATATTTCACCAGCCCTTTATCAACAATTGCCACAACAATATATTCTCAAAAACATCTGGTAATAGTCTAAAAAAATCTATTCTTAAATCTCATATTCAAGGTTGTCACCAAAACAACCTCGACAGTCTGATTTCAATTCTGCTTTCAAAATCAATTTGGAATTGCACTAACTTTATGTCTAGGTGACCGTCTCGGATTAAACTTTCTAATAAACTAAAAATAATAATTTTCTGATCAATCTAGCCTTGGGAATAGAAGGAAAACCGTAACTACTTTTGCAGTGCTTAAAAAACTAGAAAACAGCAGCAGCCTACAATATTCAAAATTTTATATAAAATCCAAATTAAATCCAATGACCTTTAAAATTAATTTGGTTCAACTTAACTTATCCAGGTCTCTTTTCCAATTAGTTCCAGATCAATACCATTTTTAATGAAGGATTTACATAGCTTGGAAGTTAGGTAGAAATATGTCAAAATCTGTTTTAGAAATCAGCAAGCTTAGTATCTTTCAGCTTGCATAACTTATACTACAAAATTTCAATTAAGCTAAATTTTGGTGTGGAGACTCTTAACTTATCTAGCAATAAGTGTGTCTTTGTTGAAACTCATTCGCTATTCAATTCTAAGAGTTACAAGCATTGGAAGTTGATGCATAACTTGCTGAAAACGGATTCTTTCTAGCTTTGATCAAAGATTCACAACTCCCAATCCTTAACTCCTAAAATTATGAAGTTTTCAAGCAATAAACCAAGTTAATCAAATTTAAAAAAAAAATTGGTTTCGCTCCAAAACTTAACTCGTAGGAGTTCCAGCAAGACAACTAAGTTGCTGCCCTTTTTGAACTTTTCTACAGTAGGACAAATTCAATGACCTAACTTTAAAAGTTTGCCATAAATTGTGTATTTAACGAAAATGTTTCAAATTTTTCAGCCGAGTTTCATATATTCCCAAGTTTAACCCATACTTGGTTCCATACAATTCTGATTATCTCAGAATTAGTTATTGCTTCTCAAAGTTTTTGACTTCGTTTAAAGTAATGCAGAAAATCAGATTTCACAATTCAACTTTGAAAAATCATAACTAATTCTCCAATTAATACGAAACCTTAAAAATTTAAATGTTAGCAACTTACTCATTATAATTCACCTAACTTTTAATCTCATATTATTTCGATCACTATTGAATTACTGGTTTACTTTTCAAAGTTGCCGTTGATGCGAGCGGAAATTGGCGAGTTAAGAATGATTATAAAATATGCGTTGCAAGTATAGTTTTCAACCAACCAGAAATCTGCTCATCAATTTAGAAGGGTGTCACAAAAATTAAAATTAAAATACTGGGAGTATGAATCCCAGGTCGTCTCCCAACGAGTTGCAGAAAAGTGTGCTATTTTATTAATCAGATGTTTTCAAAAAGGTTTGAGTTGAATGGCAGAAAATTAAATTAGAGAATTTATATAAATTTAAATAAAAGCCTTGACTGGGAATTGATTAGCTGGAAGCCCTATTCTTGTTGCAGTACTCTCAAGATTAATTGATAATTGGGGGTTATTCTGTTTAGTTGTCCCTTACTAAGTAAGGGAAAGTTAAACAAGTTCTAATGCTGTTCTATCCATAAGTTCCAATCCGCTCTTGGGAGGATTGGTATTAGTGACTAGAGAGCAATCCAACAATAAACCCAATTACAATCTTTCTCTTGAGCATCCCAACTCAAGGGTTTCTTTCAATCAACTCCCCATCAAGTTAGGGAACTACTCACTCATTGTAAATGAAGAATTCATAACATAAGAAAGGGAATTAAAGAAAGACATGATAAATAATGATCAAATGATTAATTGAAAATAAAAAGTAATTCTTGTATTTAATAAATGCTAAAATAATCCAATAGTAAAATTAAGTAAATTAAGGAACATGGAAGAGTAAGAGACAAGTAAAGAGAACGAACTAGAATGTCGAAGTCTTGATGAGGCAATAACTCTTCTCAATATCCCAATGCAAAAACAATGAACATAACAAATCCTAAAAACTATGAATGTGTAGAGAGAAAACCTAGAGAAGAGGAAAAACTAGATCTAAAAACTAAAACTATGCGGAATGAAAGTTGTTGTTGGTTTCTGCATGTTCTCTGGCTCTAGTCTGGTTTTCTGGGCCAAAAACTGGGTCAAAATAAGGCCCGAAATCGCCCCCAGCGATTCTACAGATTATGCAGATTGCGCATGTCACGCGGTCGCGTCATCCATGCGGCCGCGTCGCTTGTGCTATTCCATGCCGCGCGGTCGCGTCATCCATGCGGCCGCGTCACTGCGATTTCTTTTCTTTCGCGCGGTCGCGTGATCCATGCGGCCACGTCGCTTCTCGCTGGTCATCTCCTCAATTTCTTGTGCTCCTTCCATTTTTGCAAGCTTCCTTTCCAATCTCCAACTCATTCATGCCCTATAAAACCTGAGACACTTAACACACAAGATTTTATAAGATTTTATTTACCAAAGTATCAATGAGCTCAAATAATTATTTTTAATTATAAAGTAAACATACTAATCGTATTTTATAAAATACAGTTTTAAACTTAAAATATTAGTTATTTAAATTAAATAATATAAATTTTTTTTTATTTTTTTCATTACCAGAACTTTAATTTCAATTTATATAAAATAACTAATTTTAATAAAGATTGTACATAAACATTAATTATATGCTTTGTTTCGTGGGCAATAGCTCCACCTGCCATATAACATTAAAATACAGATAAACTTCAAATAAAATACATATTAAAATATGAACTGTTATATCTGAGCAACTGGTATATCAGTTGGTGCAAACTGCTGTTTCGAAATAGGCACAAGGCACAACATTCACACCCACGCCCAAATAAACAAAAGATTAAGAGGGTTATCCATCTCCAGGCAGTCGTATCATGATGCACGACATAATGCCTTGTAAAGATTCACGAAAGTTGCTACTCCTCAACTCTAAGTGTAAATCTGCTGAAAATCATGGAGCAATGCTAGATACTTCTTATTCGTGAAGAGGCTAGTACCAAGCAAACAGAAGATATGGTACCAAATGTATCTAGACTTCAAAATGTGTAAAAGCTTTCTATCTCTGATATGGCAAACCCATGACAGCTTTATGTGACATTCGGAGAAAGTACTCACACGGGGTTCACGACAAAAAATTGTCAAGCTCTTGTTGATCAAGAAGTTATAACTATTTTCTGTACATTCGGTCATAGCTTCTCCATCAACCGGTAACCGATATAAATGCCACGTCTTCTAGTATAACCGTAACTTCACCCACCGACAATATAAAGGTGTGAGTCTCCACCCTTCACTTTTTAACAAGAGCAGTTAATAACAAGGCATATCCTATGATTTTTCTAATTCTCGAGATGTGGTAGATCCTTGTTGTCCATAATGCGTGATCTATCATCGAATGTCACATCTCCAGTGGATCAAGTTTACAAAGCACAAGATTCCTGTTAAAAAAAATAAAAAAAATATATTAAGAAACGTTAAACATGAATATTATAATGAATTATTAATTATAATAATTATATTTTTAACTACAACTATTTAAAAAAAATAATATAATTAAAATTATCCAAAAAATTAAATTATAAAAATTAATTTGTATTATTTTTCAGAAAATAATTAATGATTAAAAAATCTGATGATTTATTAATTACACTAATAACAAATTATAATAAAATAAAATATATTTATTAATTATGCTAATATTATAATTAAATATATTTAAAAAATTAATATCCGAATTTTTTCATTTCCATCAGAAAATATAATTATTAAAATATTTATTTTATTTATTAATTTCAACACTTGAAAATTAAAATAAAATAATATTGCTAAGTACAACTATTTAAGTTAAAATAATACAATATTATAATAAATATTTTCCAAAAAAATAAAAATTCAAGATATATTTTTTATTTTCAAAAAATAATTAATGATTAAAAGATACTAAATATATATTAATTACACTAATAGCATGTTAGAATAATATAATGAATATTATAGGTATTTAACTTATAATAATATATAGTTAAAAATGTTTTAAAAATATTAATATTTCAAATTTTTTATTTATATTAATATTATTATTAATTTTAATAATTACAAAATTAAAATAAAATTATATTGCTAAAGTAATATTATAATAAAAATTATCCCAAACAAATAAAACTCTGAAATTTATGTTTGTATTACTTTCAGAAAATAATTATTGATTAAAATACTAATTATTTATTAATTACACAAATAACAAATTATGATAATATAATGAACATTACAACTATCTAATTTATAAGAATAACAACAACAACAACAACAACCTTGTCCTACTAGGTGGGGTCGCCTACATGAATCAAACGGTGCCATTGTGCTCTGTCATGTATCATGTCTACAGAGAGACCGTTTACATGTAGATCTCGTTTGACCACCTCATGGATGGTCTTCTTAGGTCTTTCTCTGTCTTTCACCCGTTATCCATCTTCCATCTCATCCACTCTCTCGACTGGGTGTTTTGTCGGTCTTCTTCTCAACATCTTCATCTCTGCCACACTCAGCTTATGTTCGTGCTCCCCTTTGGCCGTCCAACACTCCGTACCATAAAGCATAGTCGGTCTTATAGCAGTGCGATAGAATTTACCTTTAAGTTTTAAAGGCACTTTTTTGTCGCATATAAAACCATATGCACTCCGCCATTTTGACCAACCTACTTGGATCCTATGATTTACATCCTGTTCAATCTCTCTATTATCCTGTATGATGCACCCAAGATACTTAAAACTTTTAACTCTTGGTAGGATTTTTTCTCCAATCTTCACCTCTATATTAGAGTTTTTTCTTCTCAGACTGAACTTACATTCCATATATTCCGTCTTGCTACGGCTTATGCGCAGACCATACACTTCTAAAACTTCTCTCCATAAATCTAACTTCTTATTTAGGTCATCCCTTGACTCTCCTATAAGGACGATATCATCGGCAAAAAGCATGCACAATGGCACAGGCTCTTGGATGTGCTCTGTGAGTTCTTCCAAGATTAATGTGAAAAGATATAGGTTTAAGGATGATCCCTGGTGTAATCCTATACCAATTGAAAATTCCTCTATCACACCACCTTAGTCTTCACACTAGTTGTGGCCCCATCATACATATATTTAATTACACGAATATATGTGATCCTTACTCTTCTCTTTTCTAAAACCTTCCATAAGACCTCCCTTGGCACCCTATCGTACGCTTTTTCCAAATCAATAAATACCATATGTAGATCCCTTTTATTACTACGATACCTCTTCATCATTCTTCTTAACAGGTATATCGCTTCGGTGGTGGATCTGTCTGGCATAAATCTAAATTGGTTCTCTGTTACTTGCGTCTCTTTTCTTAACCTCCGTTCTATCACCCTTTCCCATAACTTCATGGTATGGCTCATGAGCTTGATCCCTCTATAGTTTCCACAACTTTGTATATCCTCCTTATTCTTGTAGATAGGTACCAAGGTGCTTTTTCTCCACTCATCAGTCATCTTCTTTGACCTTAAAATCTCATTATAAAGCTTGGTTAACCAGTTGATGCCTTTCCCTCCAAGGCCCTTCCAAACCTCAATTGGGATATTATCAGGTCCTACTGCCCTGCAATTTTTCATATGCTTTAGAGCATCTTTTACCTCGAAGTCTCTAATCCTTTGATAGTAGTCAAAGTTTTGATCTTCTTCCCTTGTGCATAACCGACCAAGGCTCGGAAGACTCTTCTGTCCTTTATTAAATAACTCGTAAAAGTAGCTCTTCCACCTTTCATTAATCTTCTCCTCTTGAGCCAGCGCCTCTCCACCTTATTCTTTATGCACTTAACTTGATCCAAATCTCTCGTTCTTCTTTCCGGCTCTTTGAGATTCTATATATACATTTTTCTCCTTCTTTCGAGCCCAAAGACTGGTAGAGACCCTCATATGCTCTTGTTCTTGCTTCACTTACAGCCACTTTTATCTCTTTCTTAGCCGCCTTATATTTTTGCCAATTATCTGCATTGCAGCATAAAGACCACTCTTTAAAGTACTCCCTTTTTATCTTTATCTTTTCTTGTACACTCGCATTCCACCACCAAGACTCCTTGTCTCTTGGTCCTATCCCTTTATATTCACCAAAGCTTTCTTTTGCTGTTCTTCTAATAACTTCTGCCATCTCCCTTCACATTTCTTCCGCGCTTCCTTTCCCATCCCACTTTGTCTAATTAAAACTATTTTAAAAAATTAATATTCATTTTTTTAATTTGTTGCAGAAAATATAATTATTAAAATATTATCATTATTTATTAATTATAGTAATTACAAAGTAAAATAATATTGCTAAAATAATATTAACTAAATAAATGGTAACAAAGTAATTATAAATAATAAGACCAAAAATAATATTAACCAAGTAATAACCTCTAGACAAGAGAAATAATAAACTTACATAATTAGAATGTTCCAAATAATTGATAATATATTTTTTTCTGACGTATAATCATATATCATTTTTATTAAACACACGCCTATAATTTTTTATATGTGTAATACTCCCTCAAAAAAACACTAACTACTCCATTTTTTTGCAACACAGAAATGACACAAAATTCTTCTTTCTACTCTTGTTTTTTCTCCTAAAAGTTGAATATTTGCTATGAATGAGCTGAGTGATAAAAACGTCCTAAGCCAAGAGTATGATGAATGCTTTAATGCTTGTTTTCCAAGCTTACTGTCCCTGCGTGCTGAAAAAGCAACTTAGAATCTCCAAAAAAGGTGGTCATATTCTCTGAAAAGGCTTATCCCACCTAAAACAACACGAGACTTGCGTATTGTCCAGAGCGTGCCACGCGTATCCTATCTTAAGATATTGTAGTTTTGTCAAAACAAAAAATTCAAACTTGCAGGAAGTTACACAGTGATAAATTATATTTAGATACTGAAAAATTAGTGTCAATTTACATGTCAAATTCATTCACAATATTTTCTACTTCCACATATGAAAGAAAAAAATTTAAAATATTTTCATACCTCACACCACAGAGGCTATCTTATTGTCGATGAGGCGTGATGTCATTGGCCATACTCATCATGAGTTAAGTGCATCTCATACCAATACTATGGGGTGGCCGTCTAATAGTTTGCCATCGGGGTTTGTCTCCTCTATAGCGACACAATGTTTGATTAATCATGTTTACTCACCAATTCAAGACCATGTCTACAAGAACTCATGTGTGAATGCTGTCATGAAAAATTGTTCAACTTTGGACTCACAAACTTCACTTGGTATATTACCTACTCCTTCAAATATGAGCACAATAAGAGATAATTGTTCTATTATTACCCAAAATACAAGTCTAATTTTTTTCTAATATGTCAAAAATATTGTCGTCGAAAAGCTTTATGGTTACTGTAGATACATTGAAAAAAGTTTTATCAGTAGATAAATGAAAATCATTACAATTTGGCTAATGTATTGACTCATCATATGACAAAAATACTTAATTCTTTTATTGAGAGTCGACCAACACTAAGTATGAGCAATTAATCTATAAAGTAAATCAAATTGCTAAGATAATTAGTATGAAAAAAAATTAAAATGATTTCATTAAAGTACAAAAGATAAATGTAGAACAAAATTCTCCTGAACATAATACGCATTTAGGTAAAAAAGGTCAAAATGATGGTAATGTAATAAAATATGATACTAGACTACAACAAAATATTAATCAAGTTGTTGAACAAAATGACATTGGGGCAAGAGGTCAATCAAGTGGTTGAACAAATTCTGAAAAGATTGATATTTAATGTTGGATTTGCAAATCAACCTCATTTTATGTCTTTTTTCCTAAATTTATCCAACAAACTAATTTTTTTGAGGGGATAAAAATTTTCTAAGTCATTAACTACATTCTATAGAGAAGATAAAGAATCGTCAATAGAGCACATTGGTCGTTATACTGTCGAAATCAATGAGGTGGCATCAAATGAGTATTTAAAAATGAAATTCTTTTCTTCCTCGTTGACAAGAAATGCCTTTACAGGATTTTCTAAACTAAAGACAAATTCAATTCACTCTTGGATGTAGTTAGAAAGAGATTTTCATAAATATTTTTTTTTGTAGTGAATTAAGAATCAGTTTAAATGATTTTTTTCTCCATCAAACGCAATGCAAGAGAATTAATTGATAAGTATTTGGCTAGATTCAGAAATATGAGAAATAGATATTTTATTCTAGTTTCAGAATTTAAAGTTGTCAAAATGGTCATAAATAGATTAAAATTTAAAATTATGAAAAAGCTTGTAAATTAACAATACTATGACATGACTCAACTTGTTGAAAATATTAGACAAATTGAATAATTAAAAGCTAAGAAAGAAGCAAAGTATAAAGAGATGATAAAAAAAAAGATTGAATAATCTTCAATTATCTACATCTCATTAAATAAGCAATGTAGAGGATGATTGAAAAGAAATTTCTAAGTACAAGGTAAATGACTTTTTTGCAAATAAGGATTAATTTTGATAATAAAAAAATGATAAAAAATGATCTCATCTTTATCTTTCTATCGTCTTTCATCTTTTTCTCATTTTTTTATTTTTTTTTCTCTCTTCTTTCTCTACTTTTCTATCTCTTTTCTCTTTCTTACTCACCATAATCTTCTTTTGTTCATTTTTTTCTTCTTTCTTTGTTTCTCTATCTCTTTTCTCTTTGTTATTCATCATAATCTTTTTGACTTTTTCTTTTCATTTTTCTTATCTTTTAAATTCTTTTTTTTCATCTTTTAATTCTAACTATTTTATTTATATTGTTATATTTTTTTTTGAAAAAAAATATGCATCACGTTTAAAATTAAAGACAAAAATAATCTCTTATTAACATTTGGATATGTAATTCATAAGTACAAAAGTCTAATTGACATAGAAATTCTGATGAATCTCTGGTGATTAGAGTTAAAACTAATAAAATTTTATAGGATTAAGAATTTTATCAAATCTAATTGATACTTAGAGCTTAACATATGAAATAAATGACTTTACGAAGTCTAGGTTCTGTTACTTCTAAAGTTAAAAAAATTATGTCAATTAACAATGTCAAAAGTAAGATGAATTTCAATAGGAATGGTCAATAAACAACTAAGATTTTATACTTTCAATCATTGCATATCTTCAAGTGAGAAATTTAGGGGGATTATGTTAGGCAAAAGAAATATTTTCTAAAAAGAAAATTTGAATAATGCAAAGGATGTTATAACTGACACGATGTTATTGGGCATACTTGGTTAAAGACGTAACTGACAGAGATAGTATTGCAAAGCATCAAGAAAACAAGTGCGGGACGGTTATTAATTCAAATTTAAAATCTGCCAAAGATATTATAGAAATAACTGTTAATTGACATTAGGTTAGTTTATAAATAGAGTTTTGGGCAAATATTATAATCAATTCAGTTCTTCTGGGAAAACACTTAAAACCCAAAAATATTCTCAACTTCCCTGACATCACAGAATAAAATTAGAAATCTTGAGTATTTCCTCTAAAGTCTGAACTCAAACTTGTACTCTACTTTTTATTTTTAATTAAAGTTTCTTATTTTTATTTGTCATTTTTCATCATCTTCTTTTTTTTAGTTTTCTGTATTTTACTTTGGCTCCAACACCTTGTATATTTTTTGTTTATCTTTAATTTTACTTTTGAAACTACAATTGAGACCTTGAGACACTCATAAGAGGAGTCATTTTTGCTCTTTAAATTAAGAACAAAACTTAAAAATTGTTAATTTATTTGTTGTTAACAATGAAACAAAAAATCGAGTAAAACAATTTGATACATTTAGTTGAATTGTATTAGATTTTATTATAGTTGTGTTAATTTTTTTTTTCAAAAAAATAAAATTTGATATCCGTGGATACTTGCAAAGAGAAATAAACGGGAACCTATGATAGAGATGAGGTGGGAACGTGGGATATTTTACTAAATGGGAACGGGAGGCAAAGGAGGAATTCCACCCCTATGAAGACCCATTGCCATTATTCCAACTAATGGTGGATTGTGTTGGATTAGTTTTTGGGGTTGTTGAACTATTTTCTGCAATTTTAAAACCTAATAGCCTTAGTCCTCATGAGATAATTAGTCATTGACAAAACTGAACTACTGCCAATGGTGGAATGTGACATTCTTGGCTATATACATATTTAATTATTTCAACTTTTCTTTTTTTATAATTATCACAGTTACTAAGGAATAATAAGAGATCACAGATGTTTAAGAATTATTATACTTTGTTAACATTTTTTGCTTTGTCACTTCTTCAATTAACAAGCAGAGTAAAAAGAAATTCAAACTGTGGAGTAGTTTGTACCAAAAGATACTACTGCAAAGATGTTAAGAGGTAGTGATGGATGTAAAAGATTAACGAGAAAAGGATGTTTTAGTTTTAGAAGACTACTATAGATTGAAGATGAAAGACACCCAGATACTATTTTTGTTCTGTGACAAATTTTTCAACTTTTCTTTGTACGATTACTAGATGAGTGATATGTATGATTAACTTTCTAGTCATTGGTCAATTATGAAGATAAAATTTAAGGGTTGCTCTAGTGTACAGATATAACTTCATACAGATATATAGATATTCTTTCTCCTTATATCTCCTGTTGACACGTGTTATTTCCTTTTTGCAGAATAGAGCAGGCTATCAGCAAGTTAGGGGCGCTCATGGGATCGTTAGCTGAGCTGAGTTAGTAGCGTGAAATGGAACAGGATTTCATTGTGCTAGGTTCTGTAGGTGCTAGTGATGAGCGGATATTTTATACGCTTTTTGGGGTTAATTTCATATAGTTTTTAGTATGTTTTAGTTAGTTTTTAGTTTATTTTCATTAGTTTCTAGGCAAAATTCATATTTCTGGACTTTACTATGAGTTTGTGTGTTTTTCTGTAATTTCAGGTATTTTCTGGCTAAAATTGAGGGAGCTAAGCAGAAATCTGATTCAAGCTGAAAAAGGACTGCTGATGCTGTTGGATTCTGACCTCCCTGCACTTAAAGTGAATTTTCTGGAGCTACAGAACTCCAAATGGCGCGCTTTCAATTGCGTTGGAAAGTAGACATCCAGGGCTTTCTAGCAATATATAATAGTCCATGCTGGCGTAAACTGGATAGACGACGTAAACTGGCGTTCAAGGATAGACGACGTAAACTGGCGTTCAACGCCAGTTCCATGCTGCAGTCTGGCGTCCAGCGCCAGAAACAAGTTACAAAGTGGAGTTCAACGCTAGAAAAGGATCCAAAGCTGGCGTTGAACGCCCAAAACAGCCCTATGCACGTGATTAGCTTAAGTCTCAGCCCCAGCACACACCAAGTGGGCCCCAGAAGTGGATTTCTACACCATCTATCATAGTTTGTTCATTTTCTGTAAACCTAGTTACTAGTTTAGTATTTAAACAACTTTTAGAGGTTTATTTCGCACCTCATAACATTTTAGATCTGAACTTTGTATCTTTTGACGGCATGAGTCTCTAAACTCCATTGTTGGGGGTGAGGAGCTCTGCTGTGTCTCGATGAATTAATGCAAGTATTTCTGTTTTCCATTCAAACATGCGTGTTCCTATCTAAGATATCCATTCGCACTTCAATATGAATGTGATGAACGTGACAATCATCATCATTCCTCCACGAACGCGTGCCTGACAACCACTTACGTTCCACCGTAGAATGAATGAATATCTCTTAGATCTCTTAATCAGAATCTTCGTGGTATAAGCTAGATTGATGGCAGCATTCAAGAGAATCCGGAAAGTCTAAACCTTGTCTGTGGTATTCCGAGTAGGATTCAGGGATTGAATGACTGTGACGAGCTTCAAACTTGCGAGTGCTGGGCGTAGTGACAGACGCAAAAGGATAGTAAATCCTATTCCGGTACGATTGAGAACCTGCAGATGATTAGCCGTGCGGTGACAGCGCATTTGGACCCTTTTCACTGGAAGGATGGATGGTAGCCATTGACAACGGTGATCCACCTACACATAGCTTGCCATAGGAGGACGTGCGTGCGTGAATCAGAAAACAGAGGAAAGCAGAATTTCAGAAGACAAAGCATCTCCAAAACTCCAACATATTCTCCATCATTGCATACAAGTATAATTTGTGTTCTGCCTTTTTATTCCTTGCAATCAAATTTGATAGGTGAATTATTTTATTGTTTTCCTGACTAAGAGTTACAAGATAACCATAGATTGCTTCAAGCCAACAATCTCCGTGGGATCAACCCTTACTCACGTAAGGTATTACTTGGACGACCCAGTGCACTTGCTGGTTAGTTGTGCGGAATTACATTGTGAAGTATATTTCGTGCACCAAGTTTTTGGCACCGTTGCCAGGGATTGTTTGAGTTTGAACAACTGACGGCGAATCCTGTTGCTTAGATTAGGAAATTTTTTTTATCTTTTGGGTCAGAGTCTATTATTTTCTTTTCAAAAATTTTTCAAAAATAATTTTTCTATTGAATCTCGTGTCAAACTTTAAGTTTGGTGTTTTCTTGTTGATTTTCCTTTGTTTTTCGAAAATTTTATTTTGGTTTTCTAAAAATTTTAAGTTTGGTGTTCTTTCTTCATGTTCTTGTGTTCTTGTGAGTCTTCAAAGTGTTCTTGAGTTTTCCTCGTGTCTTGATCTTAAAATTTTTAAGTTTGGTGTTCCTTGGTGTTTTCCCTCCAAAATTTTCGAAAACAAGGAGCATTAGATCTAAAAATTTTAAATCTTGTGCTATCTTATTGTTTCTTTCTTTCCTCTTTAAATTCAAAAATATATTTTCTCTCTATTTTTTAAAACAAATTTTCGAAATTTATTTTTAAAAATTCAGATTTTTTTTCTTCAAAAATTTAAAATCTTTTTCAAATCATATCTTTTTCAAAACTTCCTGACCACTTTCTCTCTCCTAATTTTTTTCGAAAATCTTCACCTTTTTTTATTTATTTTATTTTACATCATCTCCCTTTCTCCATCATGGACCTAAGTGGAAATGAACAGTCCAGGAGGACTCTGGGGTCATATGCTAACCCCTCTACTGCTTCATATGGGAGTAGTATCTGCATACCCTCCATTGGAGTCAGTAGCTTTGAGTTGAATCCTCAGCTCGTTATCATGGTGCAGCAAAGCTGCCAGTATTCCGGTCTTCCACAGGAAGAACCTACAGAGTTTCTGGCACAGTTTTTACAAATTGCTGACACAGTACATGATAAGGAAGTAGATCAGGATGTCTACAGATTATTACTGTTTCCATTTGCTGTAAAAGATCAAGCTAAGAGGTGGTTAAATAACCAACCTAAGGCTAGCATAAGGACATGGAAACAGCTGACAGAAAAATTCCTGAATCAATACTTTCCTCCAAAACGGATGACACAGCTAAGGCTGGACATCCAAGACTTTAAACAAGGAGATAATGAATCTCTTTATGATGCCTGGGAGAGATACAGAGAGATGCTACGAAAATACCCCTCTGAAATATTTTCAGAGTGGGTTCAGTTAGACATCTTCTATTATGGGCTTACAGAAAGAGCTCAGATCTCTCTAGATTACTCAGCTGGTGGATCTATCCACATGAGGAAGACAATTGAAGAAGCTCAAGAGCTCATTGATACAGTTGCTAGAAATCAGCATCTGTACCTAAGCAGTGACCTTTTCATGAAAGAAGAGGCTAAAACAGTAACTGCTAAACTCAGTCCTGCAGAGCAAGCTGTTGAATTCAGTCAGCAATTAGATTTTCTAACAAAGCAGTTAGCTGAATTCAAGGATAAACTACAAGAGACAAGGATGGCTAATATAAACATGAAAGTACAATTAAAGCAAACAAAGCAGCAGCTGTCAAAACAAATAACAGAAGAATACCAAGTAGTTCAATTAAGAAGTGGGAAAGCACTAAATACCCCACTTCAAGGCAGCAGGAAACCAAGAAATGAGCAAACCACCCAAAATCCATCTGAGGACAGTAAGAGCCCAGGGAAAAATAATTCTGGCGCGAAAACGTCAGAAGTTGGGTGGAAGGCTGGCGCTGAACGCCCAGACCATGCTCAGGACTAGCGTTCAACGCCAGAAACAAGCAAGGATCTGGCGTTGAACGCCCAAAAGAAGCACAGTTCTGGCGTTCAAACGCCAGGAACAGATGAGGAGCTGGCATCTAACGTCACTCCAGCTTCTAACTCTGGCACTCAATTGCCAGTGAGGGATCAGACACACACAAGTACTGATGACAATCCATCTAAAAAGGCTTCTTCAACCACTTCTGTAGGAAATAAACTTACAGCAACTAAGGTTGAGGAATATAAAGCCAAGATACCTTATCCTCAAAAACTCCGCCAAGAGGAGCAGGATAAGCAATTTGCTCGCTTTGCAGATTATCTCAGGACTCTTGAAATAAAGATTTCATTTGCAGAGGCACTTGAGCAAATACCTTCTTATGCCAAGTTCATGAAAGAGATCTTGAGTCATAAGAAGGATTGGAGAGAAACTGAAAGAGTTCTCCTCACTGAAGAATGCAGTGCAGTCATTCTGAAAAGCTTTCCTGAAAAGCTTAAAGACCCTGGGAGTTTTCTGATACCATGCACATTAGAAGGTAATTGCACCAAGACAGCTTTATGTGATCTTGGGGCAAGTATCAACCTAATACCTGCATCCACTATCAGAAAGCTTGGTTTAACTGAAGAAGTTAAACCAACCCGGATATGTCTCCAACTTGCTAATGGCTCCAGTAAATACCCATCAGGCGTGATTGAAGACATGATTGTCAGAGTTGGGCCATTCGCCTTTCCCACTGACTTTGTAGTGCTGGAAATGGAGGAGCACAAGAGTGCTACTCTCATTCTAGGAAGACCCTTCCTAGCAACTGGACGAACTCTCATTGATGTCCAACAGGGGGAAATAACCTTGAGAGTCAATGATGACGAGTTTAAGTTGAATGCTGTCAAAGCCATGCAGCATCCAGACACATCAAAAGACTGCATGAAAGTTGATCTTATTGACTCTTTGGTAGAAGAGATCAACATGGCTGTGAGTCTCGAATCAGAGTTGGAGGACATCTTTAAAGATGTTCAGCCTGATTTGGAGGATTCAGAGGAAATGAAAGAGCCTCTAAAATTTCCTCTGGAAGAGGAAAAACCTCCTAAACCCGAGCTCAAACCATTACCACCATCCCTGAAATATGCATTTCTGGGAGAAGGTGACACTTTTCCAGTGATCATAAGCTCTGCTTTAAACCCACAGGAAGAGGAAGCACTTATTCAAGTGCTAAGGACACACAAGACAGCTCTTGGGTGGTCCATAGGTGACCTTAAGGGCATAAGCCCAGCTAGATGCATGCACAAAATCTTATTGGAGGATAATGCTAAACCAGTGGTTCAACCACAGAGGCGGCTAAATCCAGCCATGAAGGAAGTGGTGCAGAAAGAGGTCACCAAATTACTGGAGACTGAGATTATTTATCCTATTTCTAACAGCCCTTGGGTGAGCCCTGTCCAAGTTGTCCCCAAAAAGGGAGGCATGACAGTGGTTCATAATGAAAAGAATGAACTGGTTCCTACAAGAACAGTTACAGTGTGGCGCATGTGTATTGACTACAGAAGGCTCAATACAGCCACCAGAAAGGATCATTTTCCTTTACCATTCATAGACCAGATGCTAGAAAGACTGGCAGGTCATGATTATTACTGCTTTTTGGATGGCTACTCAGGCTATAACCAGATTGCAGTAGATCCCCAGGATCAAGAGAAAACAGCATTCACATGTCCATCTGGAGTGTTTGCTTATAGAAGGATGCCGTTTGGGCTGTGTAATGCGCCTGCAATCTTCCAGAGATGCATGCTCTCTATTTTCTCTGATATGGTGGAAAAATTTTTGGAAGTCTTCATGGATGACTTCTCAGTATATGGAGACTCATTAAGCTCCTGTCTTGATCACCTGATAGTAGTTCTGAAAAGATGCCAAGAGACCAACCTGGTTTTAAACTGGGAAAAGTGTCACTTTATGGTGACTGAAGGGATTATCCTTGGGCATAAAATTTCAAACAAGGGAATAGAGGTGGATCAAGCAAAAATAGAGGTAATTGAAAAATTACCACCACCTGCCAATGTTAAGGCAATCAGAAGCTTTCTGGGGCATGCAGGATTCTATAGGAGGTTTATAAAGGATTTTTCAAAAATCGCAAAACCTCTGAGCAATCTGCTAGCTGCTGACACGCCATTTGTGTTTGACACAGAGTGTCTGCAGGCGTTTGAAATGCTGAAAGCCAAGCTGGTCACATCACCAGTTATTTCTGCACCAGACTGGACATTACCATTTGAGTTAATGTGTGATACCAGTGATCACGCCATTGGTGCAGTACTGGGGCAGAGGCATGACAAGCTTCTGCATGTCATTTATTATGCTAGCCGCATTTTAAATGATGCCCAGAAAAATTACACAACCACAGAAAAAGAATTGCTTGCAGTGGTTTATGCCATTGACAAGTTTAGATCATATTTGGTAGGATCAAAGATGATTGTGTATACTGACCATGCTGCTCTTAAATATCTACTCACAAAGCAGGATTCAAAACCCAGGCTCATAAGATGGGTGTTGCTTCTGCAAGAGTTTGATATAGAAATAAGAGACAGAAAAGGGACAGAGAACCAAGTGGCTGATCATCTATCCTGGATAGAGCCAATAGAAGGGACGTCATTCCCCTCTCTTGAAATCTCTGAGACTTTTCCGGATGAGCATTTGTTTGCCATTCAGGAAACACCATGGTTTGCAGACATTGCAAACTACAAAGCTGCAAGGTTCATTCCCAAGGAGTACAGCAGGCAACAAAAGAAAAAATTAATTACTGATGCAAAGTACTACTTGTGGGATGAACCCTATCTCTTTAAGAGATGTGCAGATGGCATAATCCGTAGGTGTGTGCTTAAAGAAGAAGCACAAAGGATCTTATGGCATTGCCATGGGTCACAATATGGAGGTCATTTCGGAGGTGAGCGAACAGCCACCAAGGTCCTCCAATGTGGCTTCTACTGGCCTACACTCTACAGAGATTCCCGAGAGTTTGTACGTAACTGTGACAGTTGCCAGAGAGCTGGTAATTTGCCTCACAGTTACGCCATGTCTCAACAAGGAATCTTGGAGATTGAGTTGTTTGATGTATGGGGTATTGATTTCATGGGGCCTTTCCCACCATCATACTCAAATACTTATATTCTGGTGGCAGCTGACTATGTATCAAAATGGGTTGAGGCCATTGCCACACCCACCAATGATACTAAAACAGTGCTGAAATTCCTCTAGAAACATATATTCAGCAGGTTTGGTGTCCCCAGGGTACTAATCAGTGATGGGGGCACTCACTTCTGCAACAAACAACTTTACTCTGCCATGGTCCGGTATGGGATTCGCCACAAGGTGGCGACTCCATATCATCCACAGACAAATGGGTAAGCTGAAGTCTCTAACAGAGAACTAAAAAGAATCCTGGAACGGACTGTAAGTACCCGTAGAAAGGATTGGGCACGAAGCTTGGATGATGCTCTGTGGGCTTACAGAACAGCATTCAAGACTCCTATAGGGACCTCTCCATACCAACTTGTGTATGGTAAGGCATGCCACCTGCCCGTGGAACTGGAACATAAAGCCTACTGGGCAACCAGATTCCTAAACTTTGATGCCAAATTAGCTGGAGAAAAAAGATTGCTCCAGCTAAATGAGCTAGAGGAATTCAAATTCACTGCTTTCGAAAATGCCAAGCTTTATATGGAAAAATAAAAAAGTGGCATGACAGAAAGCTGTCATCTAGAATCTTTGAACCAGGACAAAAGGTTCTGTTGTTTAACTCTAGGCTCAGGCTATTCCCCAGGAAACTGAAGTCCCGGTGGAGGGGACCATATGTGATTACAAGTGTATCACCATATGGTTATGTGGAGCTTCAAGATATTGATTCTGACAAGAAGTTCATTGTTAATGGACAGAGAATCAAGCACTATCTTGAAGGCAATGTTGAGCAAGAGTGCTCAAGGATGAAGCTAGATTAAAAGCTCAGCAAGGTCCAGCTAAAGACAATAAATAAGCGCTTGTTGGGAGGCAACCCAGCCATGGGGCATCACTTCCTCTAAGCATTTTACCCTATTCTTGATTTTATTTGTTTATATAAAGTTCACTTATACTGAGGTAAAGAGTCAATTGTATAAGTTCACAGGGTTACAGAAGGATTCTGCACACAAAACAGAGAAAAAGAGCTCACTGGCAAGAAAACGCCAGTAAAAGTTTGTTTTGGGCGTTCAACGCCCAAAAGAAGCATCCACTGGGCGTTGAACGCCAGTAAGGATAGCCATCTGGGCGTTAAACGCCAGAAAGGAGCTCCTTCTGGGCGTTTAACGCCAGATTTACAGCGTCCTGGGCGTTCAGAAAAACGCCCAGTGACAAAGGAGTTCCTGGCGTTCAACGCCAGAAAGAAGCAACAGCTGGGCGTTGAACGCCTAGGAGAGGCAGCATTTGGGCGTTGAACGCCCAAAACATGCAGCGTTTGGGCGTTCAAACGCCAGGATGGTGGGAAGGAGGTAAATTCATTTTTTCTTCATATTTTTCATTTTAATCTCAATTTTCATGTTTCAATTCATGATTTCTTGCATAAACATGTTACAAACCCTGATTTCTAAAATCCCTAATTTCTAAACACCCTTCTTTAAAAATATTAAATGTATCTTAATCCATAAGCACAAATCCTTTTTTCAATCCAATTCAACTCTTTTTCAAAATTTTCAAAACAAATCTATCTCTTTTCATTCAAAAATCTTTTCAACTAATCAATATCTTTTTCAAATCTCCATATTATCTTTTTCAAAAATCCAATTTTATCTTTTTCAAATATCTTTCATATCTTTTCAATTTTAAACTATATCTTTTCTTATCATACTTATTTTTTTAAAATCATATCTTCTATCTTATCTTTCTCCCTATTTTCGAAAACCCCCCTCCCTTTTAAAAACCCATTCGACCTCCTTCCTCTCATCCACCATCCTACACTAGCTCTCCTTCTATCCCTCTCCTTTCTTTTCTTTTGCTTGAGGACAAGCAAACCTCTAAGTTTGGTGTGTTTATCCGTGATCACTAAACCATACCCACTAAGATCATGGCTCCTAAAGGAAAACAACCCACTCCAAGAGGCAAGAAAGAGAGTGTTCCAAAACCACTTTGGAATCAAGGGAAGTTCTTAACTAAAGAACATTCAGACCATTATTACAAAATAATGGGTCTAAGATCAGTGATCCCGGAAGTTAGATTCGATCTGAAAGAAGACGAATATCCGGAGATCCAGGAGCAAATCCGAATCAGGAACTGGGAGATCCTAGCCAATCCTGAAACGAAAGTGGGAAGGAATATGGTCCAGGAGTTCTATGCTAATATGTGGCATACAGACAGGCAAAGACTATCTGGATCTGCTATCTATGACTATCAGACCTTGGTCAGAGGAAAGATTGTTCATACCCACCCTGACAAGATCAGGGAGATCTTAAAGCTACCTCAGCTGAAAGATGATCCAGACTCCTTCAATAGGAGAATGATGAGAACAGACAAGGGCCTGGATAAGATTCTAGAGGATATATGTATCCCTAGAGCCAGGTGGACCACCAGCACGAAGGGTATCCCAAATCAACTCAAAAGAGAAGATCTCAAACCAGTCGCCAGAGGATGGCTGGACTTCATTGGGCATTCTCTGCTGCCCACTAGCAACCGTTCTGAAGTCACTATTAGAAGAGCAGTGATGATCCATTGCATCATGATGGGAAAAGAAGTGGAAGTTCATCAACTGATTTCAACTGAATTTTACAAAATTGCAAACAAAAATTTCAAAGATGCCAGGTTGGCTTATCCAAGCTTGATTTCTATGCTCTGCAAGGACGCTGGAGTAAGGATGGGAATAACTGAGTATATCTCAGTTGAGAAGCCAATCACCAAAGCATCAATGGAAAAACAACAAGCACAGGATGACCCCATCAAGAAGAGAACACAGGAAATTCTCCTAGAAATCCCTCAATCTGAATACTGGGAGTATCTTGAAACATCTATTACCAAGATGCAAGAAGCTATGGGACAAATACAGAAAGAACAGAAGGAATAAAGTAGCATTCTTTGCTATTTGCTTAAAGAACAAGAGGAGCAAGGGCGTGATTTAAGGGAATTGAAGCGCCAGAAATTATCTCTTGAAGGACCAAGCACCCCGCAGATTAGAGGAACATCCACTTCCCAGAACAAAGGTTGTTAAATTTCAATCTTAGCCTTAACTCTCTGATAATTGTTTTTATTTTAGTTTTACCTTAGGAGTCATATAGTAGTAATTACTATCTATATTTTTGATTTTATCCCCAATTAAGCTATAATTTAATTTTATCATCATCATTAAACATGAATAAAATAGAAGAATTTCTTTAGAATAAGAGGCAATATTTTTCGAGTTTTTAATAAGATAAATTCTAATTATTTATATGCGGTGGCAATGCTTTCTGTCTTCTGAATGAATGCTTGAACAGTGCATATGTCTTTTGAATTTGATGTTTAAGACTGTTAAATATGTTGGCTCTTGAAAGAATGATGAACATGAGACGTGTTATTGATAATCTGAAAAATCATAAAAATAATTCTTGAAGCAAGAAAAAGCAGTGAATACAAAATCTTGCAAAAAAAAAAAAAAAAAGAGAGAGAGAGAAAATAGAGAAAGAAAAAGAAAAAGCAAGTAGAAAAAGCTAGTAGCCCTTAAAACCAAAAGGCAAGGGTAATACAAAAGGACCCCAAGGCTTTGAGCATCAGTGGATAGGAGGGCCTAAAGGAATAAAATCCTGGCCTAAGCGGCTAAACCAAGCTGTCCCTAACCATGTGCTTGTGGCGTGAAGGTGTCAAGTGAAAACTTGAGACTGAGCGGTTAAAGTCACGGTCCAAAGCAAAAAGAAGAGTGTGCTTAAGAACCCTGGACACCTCTAATTGGGGACTTTAGCAAAGCTGAGTCACAATCTGAAAAGGTTCACCCAATTATGTGTCTGTGGCATTTATGTATCCGGTGGTAATACTGGAAAACAAAGTGCTTAGGGCCACGGCCAAGACTCATAAAGTAGCTGTGTTCAAGAATCAACATACTGAACTAGGAGAATCAATATCACTATCTGAATTCTGAGTTCCTATAGATGCCAATCACTCTGAGCTTCAATGGATAAAGTGAGATGCCAAAACTGTTCAGAAGCAAAAAACTACTAGCCCCGCTCATCTAATTAGAATCTGAGCTTCACTCAAAAACTCTGAGATATTATTGCTTCTTAAATTATTTGTATTCTATTTTATTTATCTAGTTGCTTGAGGACAAGCAATAGTTTAAGTTTGGTGTTGTGATGAGCGGATATTTTATACGCTTTTTAGGGTTAATTTCATATAGTTTTTAGTATGTTTTAGTTAGTTTTTAGTTTATTTTCATTAGTTTCTAGGCAAAATTCATATTTCTGGACTTTACTATGAGTTTTTGTGTTTTTCTGTAATTTCAGGTATTTTCTGGCTGAAATTGAGGGAGCTGAGCAGAAATCTGATTCAAGCTGAAAAAGGACTGCTGATGTTGTTGGATTCTGACCTCCCTGCACTCAAAGTGGATTTTCTGGAGCTATAGGACTCCAAATGGCGCGCTTCTAATTGCGTTGGAAAGTAGACATCCAGGGCTTTCCAGAAATATATAATAGTTTATACTTTGCTCAAGGATAGACAACATAAACTGGCGTTCAACGCCAGTTCCATGCTGCAGTCTGGCGTCCAGCGCCAGAAACAAGTTACAAAGTGGAGTTCAACGCTAGAAAAGGATCCAAAGCTGGCGTTGAATGCCCAAAACAGTCCTATGCACGTGATTAGCTTAAGTCTCAGCCCAGCACACATCAAGTGGGCCCCAGAAGTGGATTTCTACACCATCTATCATAGTTTGTTCATTTTCTGTAAACCTAGGTTACTAGTTTAGTATTTAAACAACTTTTAGAGGTTTATTTCGCACCTCATAACATTTTAGATCTGAACTTTGTATCTTTTGACGGCATGAGTCTCTAAACTCCATTGTTGGGGGTGAGGAGCTCTGCTGTGTCTCGATGAATTAATGCAAGTATTTCTGTTTTCCATTCAAACATGCGTGTTCCTATCTAAGATATCCATTCGCACTTCAATATGAATGTGATGAACGTGACAATCATCATCATTCCTCCACGAACGCGTGCCTAACAACCACTTACGTTACACCGTAGAATGAATGAATATCTCTTAGATCTCTTAATCAGAATCTTCGTGGTATAAGCTAGATTGATGGCAGCATTCAAGAGAATCCGGAAAGTCTAAACCTTGTCTGTGGTATTCCGAGTAGGATTCAGGGATTGAATGACTGTGATGAGCTTCAAACTCGCGAGTGCTGGGCGTAGTGACAGACGCAAAAGGATAGTAAATCCTATTCCGGTACGATTGAGAACCTGCAGATGATTAGCCGTGCGGTGACAGCGCATTTGGACCCTTTTCACTGGAAGGATGGATGGTAGCCATTGACAACGGTGATCCACCTACACACAGCTTGCCATAGGAGGACGTGCGTGCGTGAATCAGAAAACAGAGGAAAGCAAAATTTCAGAAGACAAAGCATCTCCAAAACTCCAACATATTCTCCATCATTGCATACAAGTATAATTTGTGTTCTGCCTTTTTATTCCTTGCAATCAAATTTGATAGGTGAATTATTTTATTGTTTTCCTGACTAAGAGTTACAAGATAACCATAGATTGCTTCAAGCCAACAATCTCCGTGGGATCGACCCTTACTCACGTAAGGTATTACTTGGACGACCCAGTGCACTTGCTGGTTAGTTGTGCGGAATTACATTGTGAAGTATATTTCGTGCACCAAGTTTTTGGCGCCGTTGCCAGGGATTGTTTGAGTTTGAACAACTGACGGCGAATCCTGTTGCTTAGATTAGGAAATTTTTTTTATCTTTTGGGTCAGAGTCTATTATTTTCTTTTCAAAAATTTTTCAAAAATAATTTTTCTATTGAATCTCGTGTCAAACTTTAAGTTTGGTGTTTTCTTGTTGATTTTCCTTTGTTTTTCGAAAATTTTATTTTGGTTTTCTAAAAATTTTAAGTTTGGTGTTCTTTCTTCATGTTCTTGTGTTCTTGTGAGTCTTCAAAGTGTTCTTGAGTTTTCCTCGTGTCTTGATCTTAAAATTTTTAAGTTTGGTGTTCCTTGGTGTTTTCCCTCCAAAATTTTCGAAAACAAGGAGCATTAGATCTAAAAATTTTAAATCTTGTGCTATCTTATTGTTTCTCTCTTTCCTCTTTAAATTCAAAAATATCTTTTCTCTCTATTTTTTAAAACAAATTTTTGAAATTTATTTTTAAAAATTCAGATTTTTTTTCTTCAAAAATTTAAAATCTTTTTCAAATCATATCTTTTTCAAAACTTCCTGACCACTTTCTCTCTCCTCATTTTTTTCGAAAATCTTCACCTATTTTTATTTATTTTATTTTAATTTATTTTATTTTCGAAATAATTAAATAAATAAATAAATAAATAAAAATAAATTTTTTTATTTTACATCATCTCCCTTTCTCCATCATGGACCTAAGTGGAAATGAACAGTCCAGGAGTACTCTGGGGTCATATGCTAACCCCTCTACTGCTTCATATGGGAGTAGTATCTGCATACCCTCCATTGGAGTCAGTAGCTTTGAGTTGAATCATCAGCTCATTATCATGGTGCAGCAAAGCTGCCAGTATTTCGGTCTTCCACAGGAAGAACCTACAGAATTTCTGGCACAGTTTTTACAAATTGCTAACACAGTACATGATAAGGAAGTAGATCAGGATGTCTACAAATTGCTGACACAGTACTAGAGATATGCGTCCATTCTTCGTGGTCAAGGTCCTCTCCTCGTTCGCCAATCGCCATTCTTCGTCGTAGTCGCAGAGTCGTGGTGCCTTGACCTCTTATCTTGGTTATTGTGTTTAGTAGCAATCTGCCCGCCACCCCTCGTCATGCTCGTTGTCCGCCGTGCTTGTCAGTCGAAGGTAAGAGCTGCTCTGCCCATTGATTGATCAGCTTTGGCATCTGGTAACTGAATTTTTTACACCTAACCCTTGGTACGGTATTTTCCTTGTTTACTTTTCCTTTGTTGACATTTTGTTATGTTGAGATTTGACATCATAATATTTTGGGTGGGGTTTTAGATGAGTTACAATTTTGATGCGAGTGATGTTACTTATTCTTTACATGTTAAGAAATTTTGTGATTATTTTAGGATGAAGACACTGATGTGTATATATAGCGTTGGGTGTTGATAGTAGGAAATAGAGAAAGATTCTTTTGAGATTGTTTTGGCGATAAACAATCATTGTCTGAGTGTTGGCTTCCAAAATTTTTCAAGTTAGATCGAGTATGAGTATTGCATTTGCTACCTCGATTGCAAAGTTCTAGTTACTGGTATTGACTTCTAGGTGGAAATGTCACTTTCTACTGATCTTATGGATAAGGATTAGGAAATCATGGTTTTAGTCCCCCTTGGGGTGTGAGTAGTTGGGTAAAGACTAATTCACATTATCTCCATCTATTTGTTCCACAAACTCCTATACAAATGAATTATTATATTATTTATATACATATGTTTTAGTTCAAAATTACTAAGTGCCATGTAATCTGGGCTTTGAAAATTGATATTGCTATGGGTACTACTAGCAAGCTAGGCATGATAATGAATACATAATTGTTGAGAGGGCACATTTTGTTATTGCCCATCTAGGTTTTTGTCATCTTTTAGTATGAGCTTTAATGGTTTAGATGTTCTCCATAGAGACTGAGTTAACATGTTATTTCCACATATTCTATTATAAACTAATGGTTTATTCAAAATAGAATTTTATTTGTTTGATTGCCTCAAAATATTATATCTGTTGTACAGTTGAAGACCTGTAGCACTCTACCAAGCATGGGTACCTTCATAGACACTAAACACATAGACATGCTAATTTCAAATTTTTGCTTAATAGGGGACATGCCATATTTTATATAAAGAAGTTTTTAGATGATTTATAATTAGATCTTGATATTTTATTGATATTATAATACACATTTTTTTCCTTTTTAATTCCTGCCATTAGATTCTGCAAAAGGTTTTTACCCTTTTGTTAACAATTCTGCTGAGAATCTTGTTGAACTTATATTATGATGGTGTATATCTTGTGAAGTTTTGGTTTTAACTTAATGACTATAAGCATAAATTGGTGAGCTTTGTTAAGTAAAAATTTAAATGGTTGAACCTTGTTTTTCTTTCAATAAAGAAACGGAAGAATTAAATTAAGTCAGTTAACTAGAAGACAAGATGATCGAATATTTGTTGCTTGTTTAGATAAGTCAATAATTATTTTTTATTTCTTGTGACTGTCATGATGAGTTCACTAGTGATATAATGAAATGTAAATAGTTAATTATAACTTCACTAGTGATATAATGTGTTTTTTAATTATAAAGATTTGCTCTTTGTCACTTTCTTGTGGAGTAAAATATACCCTCCTTTGGGAGAGTTGTGGTTGATGTTTTGACTATATTGTTGGCGCAATTATGAGTTACATTTCATTGTTTGGTTTGTTACCAGGCTAGAACATTGCACATCTTATTCTGATGGATTTCAAGCGTATGTTCAATATTGAGGGTGAAGACTTAGATGGGAGTAGTTCGATGATTGTCAAAAATATTATTGTGCGAGTGATGACGACGAGGGCTTTGAGTGCCAAAAGGGTCCCAAAGGCTGGGAAAATGGGATAGGGGATGCTGACGATGGTAAAGGGTTTGGTGGTGCAACTGATGCGGCAGACGGTGGTCTTAGCTGGCCAGTCATCGTGAAGGACTTCTTGGGCAGAGAGTTTGCTACGGAGGAAGATGCTTATGCTGCCTACAAGGAGTTTGCTAGATTTAGGGGTTTTGGAGTTCGAAAAGGAGATGCTGTGCGTGTTAAGGGGGTTTTGATTAGGAGAGACTTTTTCTGCCATCGACAAGGTATAAAACATCCTAACCACTCTGAACAAGTATGGGAGGAGAGGTTGGAGAGTCGAACGGATTGCAAGGCAAAGTTGAAGATTTACCATGATGTGCAACATAACGTGTGGAAGGTCAGCACCATCATTGACGAACACAACCACGAGCTTGCTCTAACCATATTTACACATCTCCTTCCTAGTCATCGGAAGATGAGTGACGGCGACAAGACCCAGGTTGATAGTATGAAGTAGTTTGTGATCGCAACTTTGAAGATAATGGCTTACATAGTCGGGTAGTCTGGTCGATATGACATGCTTCGATTTACAAAATGGGATTTGTATAATTATATGCATGGACAAAGTGTTGTGTGGATATGTGATGGTGATGCAGCAACAACTATCAGTTATTTGGAGGGTAAGGCAAATGCTGACATCATGGCAGTGGCACGCTATACGCAGACCCCAGATAATCATTTGGGTAGCCAATTTTAGGCCGATAATGAGATAATGTCAGACTATCAGCTATTTGGTGATGTGTTAGAATTTGATTCAATGTATCATACTATCATGTACAAGAAACCACTTGTGGTTTTCTCCAGGTCAAATCACCACAAACAGAATCCATTTTTTGATTCACGTTGCTGGAGGATGAAGAGGTTCAGACTTACAAGAGGGTGTTGTTGAACTTGCTCAATGTTTTGGGACAAAATAAGCCCTGTGTAGTGGTGATGGATGGCGACAAGTTTATGTGTGCTACAATTGTAGAGGTGATGCCGACAGTGACATATAGACTGTGCGGTTGGCACTTAGAGAAGAATTGCGTCCAACGGGTTAAAGATACAAAATTTCACAAGGTTTTTATGAAAGCTATATATGCAAACTTTGATGTCAAAGACTTCGAGGAGTACTGGAAGATGTCGGTTGAGTCGCTTGGCCTACATGATAATAGTTGAGCTCAGAGCACATATGAAACTAGAAAAAGTTGGGCAATGGCATACCTTAGTGGCACCTTTTGTGCGGAATACAAGATAACTTCAATATGTGAAGGGATCAATGCTTTCATTAAGGGTTTTCTTAAATCAGCTTATAGCATTTTGGAACTTGCCCTAGTTTAGATCGGGTTGGAAAAGACTACCAGAATAATGAAGTTACAATCCAATTCTATTCCACGTATTATAGTCCAGTGCTGAACACTGGCCTTGATTCGATTGAAGGATTTGCTTCAAAGGTGTATACACAAGCAATTTTCAAAGAAGTGACGAAACAAATTAAGGGTGTGGCGACTTTATTGTTTCGAGGCAAGGACAACATTAACATGACAAGTGTGTACAAGTTTTCTAAGATGGGACAACATAGAAAAACACGGAAGGTGTTGTATGACCCGAATAAGGAAAAAATTGAGTAAGTGTTCGATGTGGAATAGTGAGGAAATTTCTTATAGTCATATTTTTTGTGTGATGAAGTACGAGGGCTTGGAACGACTACCGCAGGGTCTTATTTTGAGCAGATGGTGCAAGGATGCAAAGAATTGCAGATCGAAACCCCTTCAAATTAAAGAGGGCCATCACAGTCGTTTGCTTAGATATGGCACCCTTTCTGGGGCAATGAGTTTGGTTGCCAAACTTGGGTCGAAAGAGGCTACAGATTTTGTTTTGGCCAGGGACGACATTGCAAGTCTCGCTGAAGTGCTTTAGTGAAGAGTGTATGAGAGGGTGGGAAGCCAACTTGGTATGTTGTCACTGTCCGACATCAAGGACCCAGTTGTATCAAAAACAAAGGGGGCTCCCAAGAAGGTCAAAGATTCTGAACCGGGTAGCCAGGGTGAAATTGGGACGAAGAGACGATGTTGCATCAACTGTGTGGGTTCATAGTCATACCAAGAGGACATGCACGTGGCACCGGAAAAAGGGTATTGCTAGGACTGATGGTGGAGGAGTTCCAAGGTTCGGAAATTGTTCATCGCATGACCCAAGTGCCCCATTCACAACCCTACCAACAGATTATCATGAAAAAGATGAAGTTAGTTAGCCAAATATAAAATACATATTGGGTGATGTTTTTAATATGGTGAGCATATCAAGTCCAAAGACAAAGATTAAATGCATGTAATAAAAAGGAGTGAAAACGGAAAAAAATGTCAATTATTAAATTACAAATGTATGATATAAATAATTCATTGTGTGACTTTATAACCAAATCCATTGCTACGTACATCTGCATAGCACTGTTGACATGCTGAAACAAGGATCAAGTAACAACCGAGATTAATAATTACCAAGAGGCTCGTTCAAGATAGGTATACTTTATTTTAAACTAAGTTTGAGTAATTAGATGAATCATTATACACATACTCCATAATCTAGCCACGGGTGCTCTCAAATCATCGATTGGGCGATGCATACGCCACAGTCCATGCTGTATGTGCACACAATTTTTTAATGGTTTTTTAAATTGTTAGTAAGAGCTAGAAAATAGATCACATGTATCAACATACAATAAACTAAGAGAAGTGCATGAAATATGAAATGCTATGATCTTACGAGTTTCCTTCTTGGTGAGGCACATCTTACTATTCAAACTTAAATGCGAAAAACCTAGGGCGCAGCACCCCCTCTCCTGACAACTAAAACTTTCTCAGTGTCAATCCCTCGAGGTACAGTGCTTAGAAAACATAAGTAAAATTCATATCAATATTGATATTTCAGACCCTAAGCCTAGTTGTTACATCTATTTGACAAAGAAATTGTTGCTTACTATTCGCATCATCCCTGTCTTCCTTGCATCTGCTTCACGTGAGTCTCGAAGTGAGTCTAGGTAGATCAACTTTTTTTGCGGCACATCGATGATCATAAGGTATCAGTACCGGTCGCACCACATTTGCTGATAAATCTATACATACAAATATACCCAAGTCAATCTATAATGTAGCCGTCTCCACCCAATTTGGACATGAACAACAACATAGACCATGTATATACCCTCGTCGCTTGCTCCATCTTACTTCACATGTAGTTCTTGCACAAGGATGTCATGTTCCAGATGTCAAGGACCAACCGTCGAAGGCTACTTGGTAATAATTAGAAACATGCATTTCATTAGATCATTCTCTCATCGCGGGGCAGGGATGGACCCCAAAAATTTTTTCAGAACAAAAAAAAGTGTGTTTGTTGCGCTTGAGAAGAAGGTAACGAATGGGTAATTATCTAATTGAAAGTTAGCTTTCTAAACATAATAGGAAGAATTATTCTTTCTCATCCAGAAGTTAGTGGAGAAAGAGAATCCATCAAATATATTTTTAATTTAACAATGTATGTTATTCTAACTATTTATTGTAAGTATTTAATTTAGGCACAGGAGTCAACAGTTCCCCTTTGCTAGCGATACAGTCGCCGACGTCAATTAGAATCTTACTGTCGAGGACATACACATTAACACCAAAAAATACTATGACCATGCATTAGAGATGTAACAACAAAGATAAGGTGTGTGCATCAGGATCATGATAGCTTAAGGATATGTGAGGGCTAACCTTAAACCCAGTGTCTGGTGGTGGCCTACCTCTTTGGAAGATCTTAACTAAAGATGTAAGTCGCGACGGCCAACTCTACTCCAGACAAGTTCATTTCGTTGGTTGGGCGTGAAGGATTACCATGTGTTCATAACACGCAGCGGAAGAAAATAAAGTAATCCTTAAAGATCTATTTTGTGCTTAAACTTTATTCCAATAATAATATATAGATATAGATCATATCTAAATACCTGTGTACGCTAGTAAAAATTACTTTCTCCTTCAATGGTACGAAGGCGCTATGCGTATCCACACCGAGACCAACCTTTTCTGTCAACTCCTTGACTAATGGACAATCTTATCTAAATTGAGAAACCTATTGCAACTCTTTGCACGCCATAAAATTCTTCTCCAAGAATTAGACTCACATACGTTTATGTATGTAGAGGTAAAAGAATAAAATTCTTGTATTTTATTCTCTTCTCCTTTTTTTTCCTTTACTCTTGGCATACATATATATAGTATGAGACTTGTTACTGATTTTAAATTTGAATCTTAATTCAAATTTAAATCATATCTTTTTATTTTAAACTTGAATCTTTCAAATTTATGAATCATATCATAACTCAATTTGAAACAGAATTAATTAGGATCTCATCCAAATTTAGAAATAAAATACCTAATTATTCTCAAATCTCATTTAATATTCTCAATTATCATATTATTATTATATTCTTGGTGCTAGCAAAGAATATAATAATCCATTTGAATTAATATAATTATTTATTTGATCAAATCAAAATAATAATCAAATAATTCTACAGCAAATATTAGAATGCTCGTTAGTGTGTGTCCCCATATATTTAATACTAAGCGGGTAGTAAATTAGTCATACTAAATTTACTAATTAAGGTTGGCGTCTAGCAACACTCCTCAACAACCCGATAGTATGAAGTAATATATTTTTACTAAGAACCTTAGAAGAACAAAGTATAATTCCTTCCATCTTTTCAACTCTTGGTTAACCCTTAGAGTATGGTTTAATTGTCAAATTCTAACTTGTTATCATTATTATAATGAACTGTGAATGACTTAAGAAACTTATTTCTTCATTCATTCAATCCCCTTGGCCAAGGTTTTATTCATCTCAGTCACTATAATCATAGAGCTCAAACTCTTTTTACCGAGAGTTGACGGATTTCTTATTGACTAAACATTAATTCTACAAGTATTTAAATTATACCAATATCTATTCAACTAGCACCCTAGGGTATTACGTGTCCGGAATCAAAATATAATAAATATATTGTTAATTACTATGGTCAAAGAAAACTCTATTACTATATTCATCCTGAGAATATCCTATTGACAAATATACGGTAATTATAACCATTAGAAATTCTCAAAGTGAGTCTGTTCAATGGTCATATCTCTATATGCACCATCTATATATATAATTTAATAAATGAGATCTATTAATCTTCGTCCAATGAAGACCATTATATATATATTGGTATTTCCGGATTATTAATGTCCTTTTTAATAATCCTATGACGAAGAACAATTTAGATTAAATTATAAAAGATTTATCTCTCAATATTATTATCACTATCACAATGATAAATCTCTAAATTTAATTAAGGACTTTATTATATTAATATTTTAATATAATAACAATAACAAATTATTTGACACATGATTGATTGGATTGTAGTCATACTATTTATTCCCAACAGGGCGTAAGACCAGGTTCATGAACTACAAGGTATACATCAAATTACTTATGACCAGCGAAATATGCAATGTGAATTGACAATGCGATTACTCATGGTAAACAAATAATGATTTTAATGTCATCACCTGTGGAATGCGCTCGGCCTTCATACTTAGCAGGCTGCCTACGTTCATGATGGCATCAGAATCTGTGAAAAGTATGTCGCACCTTCGCCTACTGGATAGTCCTCGAGGCTCCATTTCATTGTTGGCTTGATTGTGCAGTAGAGAGGTTTCCTAAACATTGTTAGAGGTTAGATCGACCTGAATTGTGGCAAGGCATTATGTTATGACAACCACGCAAGTAGATAAGGACTAATCAATTATAATTGAAAGACAAACAGAGGCTGGCATAAGACGCACCACTTCCGGTGAATGAATCGACTAGGATTCTTTTAGATTTGGGAACGGTTGCCTTAATGATTTCTTCTTTCTCTTGGTGCTAAATGGGATGTCATTAGCGGTGAAGGTGGTGTCAATTATGGGACAATTTTTCAGATCGTGCGTATCTGATGCTTTCCTGCGGCAACTATGGTTGACATGCTGTTTGGTTCTCGGACTCTTGTTAGGGGCTTTCAATCTGGTTCTTACCTGGCAGCAGTTGCATGTTGTGCAACGACCTATGGATGGCGTATTCACTAGCAACAAAGATTTTTGTCCTGTGAGAACTTTGATTACATCTCTTATCTCCGACACCACCGCATCATGTCAAGAAATGACATCTTACAATCTTTTGATATCATACTGCATCCCTGAAACACTGCTTACCATACTCATTGCTATGGGACTGCATTCTTGTGACATATTCAGAGTGCATTTTAGAGTATTGCTAAATGCATCCTTAATAAGGTGCATGAAGGATAATTAAATAAGCATGCTTACATGGTTGTCTGCTCCACAGGAAGAGCCGCAACTTCCAGCTGACACGAGAGGTTCGTCATCACCCAGAGGGGGCAACCTGCAAGTTCAATCACAATGGAAATAATTCATCAACCAGAATGGGCCAAGTGGAACACGATTAGTGTATCAGAAACTACCCCAATGACAATCAAGTAAGCATGTAATCACCTAGCAGGGCTTGGCTTGAACCTTTTTCGGGCACAGGTAGGGGTGGCAAACCGGCCTAAATCCACCGGGTCGGCCCGTATTTTGGCGGGCTAGGCTGGAAAATTAGGACCGCCAAAGAGCAAAAGCCCGCCTAACCCACACCGCTTAAACCGTGGACTTTGGTGGGCTTTGGCTTGGCGAGGTGGGGCAGGCTTCCCTGCCGGGATTAGTGTTTTTGGGCAAGGGAGTATTTTTGTAATTTTTTTTTGTCAAAACCCAACTTTTTCCAACCCAACTTACAAGAGTATGAAGATGAAAATTGAGTATTTTGGATTATGTTTATGTTGCTTTGGAGGCAATATTTATAATTATGTTTTGGATTATGTTTATTTTGCTATAGAGATAATATTTATAATTATAAAGACTTTAATGTTTGTGAATATAAAAAATATAAAATTTTTATGCCTTTAGAAATTATAAATTTATTAATATGATTGTGAAATTATATATATTATTTAGTAGTTAATAGTAAAAAAAAAGAGGAGCTTTGGCAGGTTTAGCCCGCTAGCCTGCCAGCCCGCAGTTAGGCGTGACGGGGTGGGATTCTAGGACCGCGTCACTAGACGGGGCAGGGCGGGCCATCCCGCCAAAGGGCGGGATTCTGGTCGGGCAGGGAAGGCTTCCCTGTTTGCCACCCCTAGGCACAGGATGCAGATCAATTTGAACTGGAATGGGCCTGACGCGGTAGGGACCCATTTGGCGGTTCGGCAACTTTGTCACTTGACTTCTTACCAAACGAGAGACGATGGAAACTCCTGCATCAAACACGCACTAAGACGCCAGCATGCATGTTCAAAAAACTCAATCAAGGTTCTAAAATCAGAATCTCATAGCTTAAGAGGCTAAATCATGGCTTGCTAGCATACATTGAAACAACATAATTACAGAAATAAGCGAGTCAAGTAAAAACAAGTTCAAAGAGGACCTCTTTGGTAACAATGCAAGAATCTAAAACCTGAATTGAATCAAATGCCATGGACAAAATCTAGTAAGAAATTGCAAGCCATGATTCAAACAGAACATAACTTCTAGTGAACATGTCTTTACAAAACTCATCATATTTTCTGACAACAACAAATAAGGAATGCATTAAACACGTAGCAAATGGGAACTGTGATCAAACATACTGCCCAAACAGTGCAACAGATAGAGAACCACAGTTACTGTCGACAACCATTTCTATCATAATTTTATAACTCATAAAAAGAATCTACTCAAATAATTGGGGTTTAGTGCGGGAAAGATTAAATTACGTTAACAAAGGAGAATAACTTATCCGAAAACACATTCAAGATTATGGTGGTACACCCCTAAAATGGTTAAAATCATTCAGGATTGTGAATACCCGAAACCATACTATTCCAAGTAAGCAAAGAACAGAAACCTCTCCGAATCTAAAATATAAACGAAAATTATAAAAACCTTTAAGAGAAAGCTAAATTTATCCAAGCGTACATAGCCAAGCACAAGCATCCCCAATTTAACCCGTTGAACAACTAAGTGATTTTGCACACAAAAAAACCACCAACCACTATATTGAATGAATAAACTAAATCATGCTGATCTAGTCAAGGAAGTGAAAAAAGTGTCAATGAAGTCTTTCATTAGAAATAGTAGTAAGTTAACATCACATGCTCAGAAAATAATTATAACTCCTGAAAATCACAACATGAAAATCAGCACCACACAGTAAGGATTAATCTAGGTAATATTGATTCGTAGAACCTAATTATATGAGAACAAATCGTCCTAAAGACTGTTGCATATGGTTAATTACTCAAACAATTAGAGCTAATTCTCTAGCTAAACATAATACCAGAAATGCAGCCAAAGTTCTCCCAACCAAAGTACAACTACTCATAAAACACAAAGTATCACATGACTCTCTAGCAGCATATCACAACACAAAATGATGACAACCCACAAGATAGTAGGACATCAATGTACTAAATATACCATTAAGAAGACAAGTCATAATTATAATCACCTCCAGAGTGGCAGAGTATGACGAAGAACAGTTTCCTCAAAACACGAAATATATTCAATGCCAATGTCTTCAAAGCACTGTCCCTCGTGCCAGGAAGTTAGAAATCCATGATTGCGTGTCCTTGAGGGTGAGGACGACGAAGGCCGAGCTCGGGAGGATAGGAGAAGTGGGTAGAAGGACGCATGAAAGTCCTCTGTACGACAGACGGCCGCGGCAATGGAAGTTAGGGTTCTGCTTAGAGGCTAGTGCTTTGGGATAGAACCATATTGAAGATGCAGAAGTAAGGGTTGGGCTAGGTGGCGTGAAAAGGAGGTGTCTCTCCTTTTTGTATGATCCAAAAAATGAACCAACCCAACCGGACAAACTCCACCTTCCAGTTTGGATATGGGTGTTCAAATCCAAACCGATCTAAATTAAACCACTCATCTAATCCAATCTAAACCGAAAATTGATTAAAACTGCACTAATTTGGATTTGATTAGATTCTATTTTTCGCAAACCGCTGAATTGGATCGGATTTCAGATCTACTTTTCATAACTAATCCAATCAAATCCAAACTACACAATTTGCTATAATATTATTATTTTATTATTATATTTATAATTATACTTATAACATGTTTAATTTGTAATACATTTTTATATTATTCATGCATTATTATTATTTAATAAATATTTTATGTTCAAAATATTATTTATTTATTTATTTTAACTAACCTATAATTTTATTCTATTGTTATGTTATCATTGGTTTTTTAAGATATTGTTGAGACTTGTTATGTCATTATTGATTATTTAAAATTTGATGTTGAGACTTGTTATATGTATTTAATTTTTTTAATTTATAAAACTGCAAAACCAATCCAATCTAAATCGCTTGAAATTGGATCGGATTGGATCAAATTTTTTTAAAAAAAATCATCCAATTCAAACTTCACCGCAAGTAACATTAGTGTTCGAATCGGCTGAGTTTTTTATTCAAAACTTATCTAAACCGCTCCGCAAACACCCCTAGGTTTGGACCGGTTCGACTGGACATTTCTCGGTCCAGTTTTCGCTAAAATGGTGTCTTGTACATTTAGTAGTTATTAATAATGTTGGCCCCATTCAGACAACCCAACGCAGGTTCAGGGAGAACGGGAATTGGGCCCAAAGATTTTTGAACTTATTTGTCTTGAGCCATTTAATGCGAACCATTTTTTATTCTTCATTTGGACCAATGGTGGACTAAGCCCAAAGATATTCCGTAGTCATTTAACCACACAAGAGACATAGTGGCCCACAGATAACCAAAAACTTTAACCTGGACAAAATAAAAAAACACATATCATTAGTTCGGTTCATGCATGGCCGAATGTATGAGACGTAAAGAAAATGACTTTCTCTTTCAAAAACTAGTAACACACAAGGGAGTTAGCGAACTTCATGGCCTTGATTAGTAACACAAAAAATTTCAAACTAATTCCAAACACGAATAAATCTCTACTTAGTCAAACGAGTTAAAGGAATTTTAAAATAACCAATCCTGGAGTAACACCACTTGTCTGCTTATTGGGAGGATGTTGCATTGGTAACACAATAGGAGACGGTCGGTTTCGCCACAAGGGTTATTAACTATGGCTAAATTTTGTCACCCACGAACTCCATATCTCGACACTGTGACTAGTAAAGAGGGTGAAAATGCTACACGACAGAATTATGCCAGGAATATCTATATGGTTTCACTATCAACACATAACGTGACCAAGGGCCATTGGAAAGACGTGAATGATGAGAGAAAAAAAGCATTAAAATGAGTGCGTACGACATGGTAAAGAATCTACTCACCTGGGATCGAAGTACGCATGACTTTGTTGGAAGAGTTTCTGTCAAAGGATGATGAACATGTCGTGTCTTACGAAGCCATCACCGGAGCGGAAGACTCCGCCCCTGGCGCAACTTGTCCTCTTGTTTCAGTAGATTTATACATGAGAATAAATAGTCCCCTACAACTTTAATGTCAGGTTCAGGGTTTTAGCGATTCCTCGACAATACTGCCAATTACAAGTGGAGGAGAGAACAAGGAGATTTGTTCTCTTAGGATAAAAATCCTCACGTTGTTGTAATCGTGCTTGAACATCTCATTATGTGGTCAACCTAGGTAAGATCATTTATGACTTTTGATCGAATTACTCCTTCTAATTTCTGTAAATGGCAATAGGAATACTCGTATGACTAATCCCCTGCATCTATGTAGAGCCACACCAATGTATGGTGATAGGAATAAAACACACAATTCTCTACTTGTAAGAATTAGAGAAGCAAAAATATCCACTCGCAACAAGTATTAACACCAGAACAATAATACCCAATAGCAACAGAAAAATCACATAAACCAGAAATTAGACACAAGCTAACACATCAAGATTCTTAACGTGAAAAACCTCTTCAATGAGAGAAGTAAAAACCAGGAGTCACCAAGACCAGGATATAGCTTCACTATGATGAAAAATAGGGTATAACAGAGTCACAAATTACTGCACAAAACGTGCATACAACAAGCCAAACAACCTAAACTTCAAAGCTTATAAAACAAAAACAAGAAGATGAAAATACCACAAAAATAGAGCTACTGTGCGTGGCAAATATCTCTAGCTACAAACATCAAATCGAAGATCTGAATGGTGAAATCAAAGAACCAGATGTATAGAACACACTGTCCACATTTGAGCTCAATCCAACGGTTAACGAATCTGTAGTGACCAATTAACAGAGACAGCTTTGTGTATGTGCGAAAATAACTTTCTCTCTAGTATTTGGTGTTCTCCTTTCAAAATGACCTCTCTCTCTCTCAACCCTAACTCACCTCAGCCACTTCAACTATTCATGGGCTTGGATACTAGTATTTGGGCTTTTTCTCCACATAGGAAGGGAGCCCAAATACCCAACAAATCTTTCCCTCACGACTATGTGGAGGTAACCGCCAATCCGGCGATTAAGCAACAAACTTCAAACTTCCATCTTGGTAATACCTTGGTCATCATATCAGAACCATTCTCATCAGTATGAACCTTTTCAAGTTTCAACAACTCAACATCCAAAACATCACGTATCCAAAGATACCTCACATCAATATGTTTGGATCGAGAATGAAAAGTAGAATTTTTACCAAGATGTATAGCACTTTGACTATCACAAAATAATACATACCTCTCTTGAGTAAACCTGAGTTCTTTCAAGAATTTCTTCATCCAAAGCATCTCCTTGAATGCTTCAGTGATGGCAATAAACTCGACCTCGGTAGTAGACAAAGCAACACATTTTTACAATCTAGATTGCCAAGACACAGCTCCACCCGCAAAGTTGATCAAGAAGCCTGAAATAGACCTTCTAGAGTCAATATCTCCTGCCATGTCTGAGTCAGTTTAACCAACTAGAATAGGCTTATCACTTTCATAACACAATTTCATGTTAGAAGTACCAAGAAGATATCTCATTATCCATTTTACAGCATTCCAATGCTCTCTTCCTGGGTTTGAAACAAAACGGCTAACACAACCAACATCATGAGCTATATTCGGTCTTGTGCACACCATAGCATACATTAAACTACCCACGGCTGATGCATATGGAACTTTTTCCATGTCTTTCTTCTCTTCATCACTTGATGGACTTTGCTTGCAACTCAATTTGAAGTGTGTAGCAAGAGGAATACTGACGGCCTTTGCTTTCTCCATTTGAAACCTGTGCAACATTGTCTCTATGTATTTCTCCTGTGACAACCAAAGTTTCTTCTCCTTTTTATCACGATCAATTCTTATACCAAGAATCTCCTTTGCCGGCCCAAGGTCCTTCATTGCAAATGACATTGCAAGTTGCTTCTTCAACATATCAATCCTAGAAGCATTCTGACCAACAATAAGCATGTCAACAACATATATCAAAAGGATAATAAAATCATTACTAGCAAACTGTTTAACAAATACACAATGATCAGAAGTAGTCTTCTTGTAGCCTTGTTCTGCCATAACAGACTCGAATTTCTTGTACCATTATCTTGGAGCTTGCTTCAAGCCATACAAGCTCTTCTTCAGTTTGCAAACATGATCCTCTTTGCCTTTTACCATGAAACCTTTAGGTTATTCCATGTAAATTTCATACTTAAGATAACCATGAAGGAAAGCAGTTTTCACATCCATCTGCTCTATCTCTAAATCAAGACTTGCAGCCAAACTCAAAACAATCCTAATAGAAGATCTTCTCACAACCGGTAAAAAGATTTCATTATAGTGAACTCCCTTTTTCTGCCTATAGCCCTTGACCACCAATCTAGCTTTATACCTTGGACACTGAGAATTTTTTTCATGCTTCAACCTATAAACCCACCTGTTCTGCAAAGCTTTCTTCCCTTTTGGCAACTTTACAAGCTCAAATGTTTGATTATCATGCAAGGATTTCATTTCATCTTGCATTGCATCAAACCATTTCTTATTGTCGTCGCCTTCCATAGCTTCCGCATAGCATTCAGGTTCTCCCCCATCACTCAAGGTCACATATCCATTAGTAAATGTCATATACTTATTAGAAGGATACCTCGTTGAAGGTTGTTGCTCTCTAGTAGACCTCCTAGGATGGAAACCTAGTGGATCTTCAGGTAGCTCAGGTTGATTATCAGTATCATCATCAACTGGAGCATCAATCAGATCTCCCATCTCTGGGTCATCAGGAACTAAAGACTCATTTTGTTGCATATGCACCTGATCCTGATTCTCTGCTAGTTCTGACAAAGGAGGCAGCTGAACTGGATCTACATCAGTCAAGTCACTGCTCTCTTGTGATTGACTCTTCTCTGCCTTATCAATGTCTTCAATGGTCTGGTCTTCAACAAACTCTACATCACGGCTTCTTACAAGCTTCTTTTCAACTGGATCATAAAGCCTATAACCAAACTCATCTTGACCATATCCAATAAAAATGCACTGCCTTATCTTCACATCCAACTTGGACCTCTCATCCTTTAGAACATGAACAAATGCTTTGCATCCAAAGACTCTCAAGTTACCATACGAGACATCTTTGCCCGACCAAACATGATCCGGAACATCATTATCTAAAGCAATTGTAGGACTCAGATTAATCACATGAGCCGTTGTAAGTAGCGCTTCACCCCAAAAGACTTTAGGTAGCTTAGCTTCAATAAGCATACACCTAACTCTTTCAATCAGTATTATATTCATCCTTTCTGTCAAACCATTCAACTGAGGTGTTTTAGGAGGTGTCTTTTCATGCCTAATGCCTTGCTGCTTGCAATACACATCAAATGGTCCACAATACTCACCATAATTATCAGTGCGAATACATTTAAGCTTTTTACCTGTTTGCCTCTCAACCAAAGCTTGGAATTGTTTGAACTTTTCCAAAGCTTGGTTCTTTGTTTTCAAAGCATAAGTCCAAAGCTTTCTTGAATGATCATCAATAAAAGTAATAAAGTAAATAGCTCCGCTAAAAGACCGTACCTTCAAAGGACCACAAATATCGGAGTGCACCAATTCCAAGAAGTATGATTTTCTTGAAGGTTGATGCTTCTTGAAGGATAATCTTCTTTGTTTGCCAGCCATGCAATGAGAACATTTCTCCAACTCTGTATTCTTCAAACCTGAAAGAGCATTCTTTCGAGCTAAATAGCTAAGTCATTTTTCACTAATATGACTAAGTCTTTTGTGCCACAAGTTACAAAGTTCTTTATTTTCAACCGCATTCACATTATCTTTTGCAATCATGGCATGCATCACATACAAACTCGAAGTACCTTTTTCTCGAGCTACCACTAAGTTACCTTTAGTAAGCTTCCATTGTCCAAAGCCGAAAGTGTTTACAAAGCCTTCATTATCAAGCCTTTTAACTGAAACCAAATTCAAACGAACATCTGGAGCGTGTCTAACATCTTTAAGTAGTAGCTTCATTCCCATATTGGTCTCAAGACAAACATCTCCTACACCAACAGCCTTGGCCAAGCCATCATTACCCATCTTAAGCACTCCAAAATACCTGGAGTATAAGAAGTGAAGAACTCCTTCTTCGGTGTAACATGTATTGAGGCGCCACTATTAATTACCCAGCTGAACTCATCATCAGAAACAAGATTACTCTTGTACTCATAATCAACAATATCCACAGTAAGAAGATCATCTGAAATAGAAGATACATGATCATTACCACTATCATCCTTCTTTTCTTGCTTACCTTTGTTTTTCTTTTTTCAAAGATAGCAATATTTTTTAACGTGACCCATTTTGTGACAGTAGTGACACTCAACATTCTTGTATCTTCCCTTGGATTTGCTCCTGCTTTTACCTTTACCCTTTTGAACTCTATTCTGATTTCTCTCCCTGGTTTTAGTGACTAACATTTCAGAGTGTGACGAAGAATTCTGTATCTTCCTTCTCATCTCTTCATTTAAAATGCCACCTTTAACAAGTTGCATGCTCACTTTACCATTCGGAGCAAAAGTAGTAAGAGAGATACGAAATGTCTCCCAAGAATCTGGTAGAGTATTTAGCAACCACAATCCTTGAACCTCATCTTCAAACTTGATTCCCATGCTTGAAAATTGATCCAGAACTCCTTAAAATTCATTCAAGTGATCTAATACTTGTGACCCCTCCTTGTATCTCAAATTCATCAACATATTCAACAAGTACAATTTATTATTGCCAGACTTGGAAGCATACAAGGATTCAATTTGATTCCACAAAGTTCTAGCATGAGTCTCATTAGCAATGTGATTGTAAACATTATCATCCACCCATTGCCTAATAAAACCACAAACTTGTTGGTGTTCAAACTCTCATTCTTCATCTGTTTTAGATTCTGGTTTTTGTGTAGAGAATACAGGTAAATGTAGATTTTTGACAAACAACAAATCTTTTATTTTGCCCTTCCATAGATGGTAATTAGTGCCATTCAAACTTATCATCGTATTAAAATTATTTGTCTCCATCTTTCAAGCAAGTTATAACCAAATACTCAAAACTGAGCTCTGATGCCAATTGATAGGAATAAAACACACAATTCCCTACTTACAAGAATTAGAGGAGCAACAATATCCACTCACAACAAATATTAACACCAGCACAATAATACCCAATAGCAGCGGAAAAATCACATAAACCAGAAATTAGAGACAAGCTAACACACCAAGATTTTTAACGTGGAAAACCTCCTCAATGAGAGAAGTAAAAATCATGAGTCACCAAGACCAGGATATAGCTTCACTACGATGAAAAATAGGGTACAAGAGAGTCACAAATTACTGCACAAAACGTACATACAACAAGCCAAACATCTCAAGCTTCAAAGCTTACAAAACAAGAACAAGAATATGAAAATACCACAAAAATAGAGCTATTGTGCGTGGCCAATATCTCCAGCTACAGACATTAAATCAAAGATCCGAACGGTCAAATCAAAGAAATAGATGTGTAGAACACACTATTCAGATTTAAGCTCGATCCAACGGTTAATGAATCTGCAGTAACTAATTTACAAAGACAGCTTTGTGTATGTGCGAAAATAACTTTCTCTCTTCTTTTCTCTCTAGTGTTTAGTGTTCTCCTTTCAAAACGACCTTTCTCTCTCAACCCTAACTCACCTCAATCACTTCAACTATTCATGGGTTTGGATAGTAGTATTTGAACTTTTTCTCCACATAGGAAGGAAGCCCAAAAACTCAACATATGGGTGTCTAAAATCATCTTTTCATTTTGCCCGTTTCCCGAGCAAAGCCACAGAATGAAGCTTGTATTGCCAATCAATATGTCGCATCATGATGGCTTGAATGGAAGAGGATGGGGGTTTGGCGCGAACTAAATTGCAGGGGGTGCAAAGCATATACGACGTTGCAAATTAAGGGCATGCCCCGGATTAAGGTTTTTTCTCGGCTGTACATCATTATTATATTGAAAGGGTCAAAATTGTAAATGCCACAGACAACATAACCCTTTGTTCCTATAAATACCAGCCTCCTAACGCAAACCCGAATACAAATACAATTAAGGTTAGCTACACAGCGTCTCATTACCTATAGAGGCTTACCAAATGGCACGGCCAAATAGAATAATCAAGATGACAACAACTAAACCTCCCACACATTGCAGAAACAACTTTTCCCTCGTCAATGCTTATAACCAAATCCAATTCTGGGATTGGGTGAAATTGAAAAAAAATTATCAACGCAGTAAGTTTCCAACTATAATGACTCTCTCTACTATTGCCCACCATGGCAAATTTCACATTTAGGAAGATCGTGGCAACTTATATAACTGCCGTTCTACCAATGTATCTAGCGACAATGCATGCAAGGGAGGCAAACATTTTGGTACCATCTGTTGTCAACGAAAACTCCTCCCTTATAAAATTATGTATATCTCAATTTCATCTCGAGAGTAGAATTAAAATTGTTCTGCATGTCTATGTGAACTTCGCTGTTACTCATTGGGTATAACTATTGTACTTTAAGTTAATATTGTCAGCCTCATATTACCACAATGTTGAGAAAAGTATTAGTAATTACATATAAATGGATATATTTATTCTCATTCTCATATTGTTTTTCTCTTAACACTCAATCATGCAAGACGTTATTCAGATGGGTTAAGTATGATTTTGGTCCCCAACGTAGGGGCTGAAAATTTATTTCGTCCCTCGCCTTTTTTTCGCTCCAAAATGGTTCCCAAGGTTTCAGTTTATTTTAAAATCATCATTTTTACCAATTATATTTTTTTTATTACCAAATTACCCTTTATCAAAAAAATTATAAAATAAAATAAATAAAAAATAAATAAAAAAAGAAAAAAGAAAAAAAGAAAGAAAGGGGGATACAGAAGCCGGGTGGGGGGGCAAGAAAGAAAGAAAAGGGGGGGAGAGGGGGGCCGAGAAAGGTGGGGGGGTGGAGGGTGGAGGGGGGAGAGAAGAGGAACGCCATGCCGCCGCACCGCCGCCGCACCGCCGTCCGCCACTTCTTCTTCTTCTTCTTCTTCTTCTTCTTACCGCCGACCCCACCGCCGCCCACCGCTTCTTCTTCTCGCCGCTGCACCACCGCCCGTTTCTTCTTCTTCTTCTTCTTCTTCTTCTTCTTCTTCTTCTTCTTCTTCTTCTTCTTCTTCTTCTTCTTCTTCTTCTTCTTCTTCCCGCCGACTCCACCGCCGCATCGCCGCCCGCCGTCCGCCGCTTCTTCTTCTTCTTCTTCTTCTTCTTCTTCTTCTTCTTCTTCTTCTTCTTCTTCTTCTTCTTCTTCTTCTTCTTCTTCTTCTTCTTCTTCTGTGAATTGATTTTTTGTAAAATTTTTTGATTTTTTGTAAAATTTATTGTGGAATATTGTTGTTGCTGAAATTTGATTTTGGAGTATTGTTGTTGCTGAGTTGAGTTTGAGTATTATTGTTGTTGATGCTGAAATTTGTGAAATTCTGGATTCTTTGCATCATGATGATGATGGTGCTAGGTGCTGGTGAAATTCTGGTGAAATTTGTGAAATTCTGGGTTCTTTGTTGAAATTTGTGAAATTCTGGGTTCTTTGCATGATGATAGTAGTGCTGGTGCTTTGCATGATGATGATGATGATGATGGTGGTGGTGGTAGGTGGTGGGTGGTGGTGGTTGTAGTGGTGCTGGTGCTTTGCATGATTTTGGGGAAGAAGGGATATGGGCATTTTGGTCCGAATGATGGTTTTAAAACAAACTGAAACTTTGGGGACCATTTTGGAGCGAAAAAAAGGTGAGGGACGAAATAAATTTTCAGCCCCTACGTTGGGGACCAAAATCATACTTACCCTTATTTAGAATTATGTTAAAATTATTAAGTATAATATGGAAAAAAATATATCTTGTTAAACTTGATTCAGTATCAAAATTAAAAATAAAAAATAATGAATCGTAAAAATTTTATTTCTCAAACTAACCAATTAGTTAATTGACAAACTAAAGCTTAGTCTTATAAAAACAAGTAAAATTATAATTAGTATTTTATTATAAAAAAATTGGTGAGTGTAAAAAATTATTATCTATCCATTAAATAATCGAAAAATATAACGAACTGTTATCCAATATTAACTAATTTATCTTTTTATTTTACACTAAGAAATTTCTAATTTTGTATAGAATTTAGGATATGAGATTTATGGTTGAGGAATTAGCTTTGAGGTTTACTCCTTGATTAAATTCTAATTAGTTTTCTTTTTTTAACTCTTATACCTAATTGTTCTAATTATACGTAAGTTTTTTTAATTTTCTTTACTTATACATAATTTTTGGTTTAAATTATGTTTAAATTGTCCTTTTTATGGCTTTCTTTTAGTTAACAGTAATACTCAAAAGACAACAAAAGCTACATTTGAACACTCTACACTTACCTTATTTAGAGTTCAGTAATTATAGCGCAAATCAGTGATGGACCTAGCAAAAATTTAGAAGCGGGAGCAAAAATAATATACGAAAATAATAAAAAATATTAATGTTAATTAGGGTTTAGATATTTGAATCTTGAAGTATATTAATTAGCCAAGATTTTAATATATAAATATAATTAATACATCTAAAGTATATTAATTAATTTTTTTTCATTTGAATGTTGTGGCAATATTGCATGAGTTATATATTTATTGTTAGTACTAAAGTGCCTAATCAGGTATTTAATATTCATTAAATCATATTTTTGTTGACTTTTTTTAAATGATACAAAAAAAATTTTCAACGAAGATAACTCGAATGGATTAAAAGTTGTATTTATCAAAGTTATCAAATCCAATTCGATCATGTTGGTCAAACTGGTAAATCCGATTTGACTTAATCAATTAAACTGAAAACTCGGTCATCAATCTCTATTGAGTCCGTTTCAGGTCATCATCTAAACTAGTTAAACAATTAAAATTTCGTCAAACTGAGTAAAAATTGGTCAAATACATATAAAATTAGTTAAAACTGGATAAATCAAACAGATTGTATTCAGCAAAATCCGATCAAACTACAAAACTATTTTATTTGTTATAGATAACTGTTCATGTCCTGGGTCGAGCTGTATAACCCGGGCTGGTTAAAGACAAGTCGACCGACCTCTTCGGATCAGGATTACCCGACCTCTTCATAAAAGAGTTCGGCCAAAACGCTACAGAGGCCCAAGTAGGCCCAAACAGAGGAACACGACCCAAATCTAAAGGAAGCCCAAACCTAGAAAGATAAGGGCGGTTCCTCTAAAGGTAAAGATTACTTCACTCAAAGATAAGATAAGATAAGATAACTATCTTATCTCAAGAGAAGATCACTCCACACCATTATAAATACACTGGAGCACCCAGGTATAACTCATACTCTGATTCTACTAAAAACCTGCTTAAAGCCCATGCTAACTTAAGCATCGGAGTCTCTTGCAGGTACCATCACCCTCCATTGACAAAGGATCAGCTACATCAGCACCACCACTGCCTCCAACAAGTCGGAGGTATCAGCTCCGGCCGCCACAGCAAATCTCATCCGAGATCGACCTAACAATTTTAGGTAACCCTCGGAACATTGGCGCCGTTGCCTGGAAGTCATTCCATCACCATGGCGGACAACCTTGACAACGACCACGACTTCGGATTGGAGGAGAGAACTCCGCATAAGAACGCGGACACCACACCAAAGGATACGCCTCAACCAAACAAAGACAAGAATTCGCCAAACACAGAAATCATGGAGGCCCTACAAGCTCAACAAGATCGCCTCAAACAGCTCGAAAAAGAGGCCGAGCACCAACGGGAAGCTGAAGAAACCTCCAAAGATAAACTAGGCGACGCCGAGAGTTGGAGGACAAACTCCTAAAACTCGAAGCCGACCTGAAAACTAAAACAATCTAAACCGGTCGCGATGACACATCCCACAAGGATCAAGACCCCTTCATCAAGGAAATCATGAAAGTGAAGGTTCCAAAAGATTTTAAAGCTCCCGATATGACCCCATACGACGGTACCTCCGATCCCAGCCATCTTCTCAGCAATTTCAGAAGCAGAATGTATCTCACTGACGCCTCAGACGCTATTCGATGCAAAGCCTTCCCGACCACTTTAACAAAGACAACAATTAAGTGGTTCGACAATCTACCCCCTAGATCCATCACAAGTTTTGATGACTTAGCCAAAAAATTTCTTGTCAGATTTTCCATCCAAAAAGACAAAGCCAAACACGCCCCAAGCCTATTAGGGATCAAGCAAGGAGATCGGGAGAGTCTTCGCAATTACATAGAAAGATTCAACAAAGCGTGTCTGGACATACAGGATTTGCCAACAGAAGCAGCCATCATGGGTCTCATCAATGGCCTACGTGAAGGACCTTTTAGTCACTCTATATCAAAGAAACATCCTACATCTCTGAATGAAGTGCAAGAACGAGTAGAGAAGTATATCAACATGGAGGAAAACTCTCGACTAGGAGAAACCTCAAAATCCGGATTCTCCTACCCCTCTCGGGACAAGGATAAAGAGTCCAAGAAAAAAGAAGATCAACATGGAGAGAAGGTTAAAAAATACCACCATTACACTCCTCTTCGGGTGTCTCTCGTGGAAGTTTACCGAGAAGTATGCCACATTGAGAAGATTCCACCACCTCGACCAATCAAAAGCAAAAGAGGAGGTGAAAATCGGATAGAATATTGTGAATATCATCGAATCTACGGACATCCCACCAACGAGTGCTTTGACTTGAAGAATGTCATAGAAAATTGGTAAGAGAGGGGAGACTAGATCGGTACTTAGCTAGCAAAACGGATGAGCCTAGAAAAAAAAGAAGGGACGAAGAGGTCGGACGAATTGAACGACCACCTCTCACCCTGCAGAGACATGTCCACATGATAAATGGAGGATTTTCAGGAGGAGGAATCTCTAAATCATCTCGCAAAAGACACCTTAAGGAGATATATCATGTCGAGGGAGGAGAACGAACACCCGACCTCCCTACTATTACTTTCACCAAAGAGGACGCGGCAGGCATCATTTCGGAACATGATGATCCCATGGTGATTACTATCATATTGGCCAATGCTAATCTCCACCATACATTGTTGGACCAAGGAAGCTCGGCAGATATCTTGTTTAAATCTGCCTTCGACAAACTCGGCTTACAAGAAAAAGAGCTCAGAGCATATCCAAACAGCTTGTTTAGACTAGGAGATACTCCAATCCAACCCCTTGGATACATCTCACTATACACTACCTTTGGCAAGGGGACTCGATCAAGCATACTCAACATAGACTACATCGTAGTCGACGTGAGCTCAGCCTACAATGCCTTGATTGGTCGGATAATGCTAAATCAGCTCGCCGTGGTGGTTTTAGCTCCACATCTATGCATGAAATTTCCAACTTCAGAAGGGATCGCCAGGATAAAAGGAGACCAGAAAATCACGCGACGATGTTACAACGAAAGTCTGAACCTTAGAGGCAAAGGAAAGGAAATCAACACTATCAAACTCGTGGAAGTTTGAGGTCGGGAAGAGCTTCATCCACAACCGGAAGGCGAGATCGAGGAAATCCAGATCGGGGACATCCCAGATAAGTCAACAAATATTGGGGCAACTTTGAAGGGAGACATAAAGGAATCTCTGATACAGTTCCTAAGAGATAATGTCGATCTCTTTGCATGGAAGGCCGCAAACATGCCGGGCATAGATCCTAAGCTAATGTGCCACAAACTGGCAGTATACCCAGGATCTCGGCCAGTACAACAGAAGCGTTGGAAGCTCGGGCCGGAAAGATCCCAAGCTGTGGAAGAACAAGTACAAGCTCTATTGGAGGCAGGATTCATAAGAGAAGTCAAGTACCCACTATGGCTAGCCAACGTCGTATTGGTGAAAAAGTCAAATAGAAAATGGAGGATGTGCACTGATTACACCGACCTCAATAAAGCCTGTCCAAAAGATCCCTATCCACTCCCAAGCATAGACACTTTAGTAGATGCCTCCTCTGGATACAAGTACATTTCCTTCATGGATGCATATTCAGGATATAATCAAATTCCAATGTACCCACTTGATCAAGAAAAGACCTCATTCCTAACCCCAAAGCAAATTACTGTTATGTTGTCATGCCATTCGGACTCAAAAATGCAGAAGCTACCTACCAAAGATTAATGAATAAGGTCTTCGCAGACCATATCAGGAAACTCATGGAGGTATATGTGGACGACATGTTGGTAAAAACACAAAGGGAGGAATCATTACTTTCCGACCTCACCAAAGTGTTTGACACCATCAAAAAGCATGGCATGCGACTTAATCCCGCAAAGTGTACCTTTGCAGTAGAAGCCGGCAAATTCCTGGGTTTCATGTTAACACAGCGAGAAATTGAGGCGAACCCGGACAAATGCCGAGCTATACTCAACATGAAAAGTCCGACCTGTGTTAAAGAAGTGCAACAACTCAACGGAAGACTGGCAGCCTTGTCCAGATTTCTAATCGGATCGGCCATAAGATCTCTTCCCTTTTATGCCACATTAAGGAAGGGAAAGAAGTTTGAGTGGACCACAGAGTGCGAGCAAGCCTTCCAGGATTTCAAAAAATTTCTGGGACAACCACCCATTCTTACTCGACCACGGAAAGGAGAAGCACTCATATTATACCTCGCAGTGGGAAGTCGGGCAATAGCCTCAGCACTGGTCAGAGAAGATGAAAATGGGCAACAACCCATTTACTTCATCAGCAAAGCCCTACAAGAGGCCGAACTAAATTATCAAAAGATAGAAAAGTTCGTTGATGATCGGATTCCTGCCGGTAAAGAAATTTTTATAAAATTATAATCGTGTTGCAAGTATAGTTTCTAAACAGACAAGAATCCTTTCATACAAAAACTTGTTTGTCACTTAAGCAAACCCCTAATAAAATTGATAACCGAGTATGTAAACCTCGGGTCGTCTTCTCAAGGAATTGCAGGGAAGTATGATTTATTATTGGTTATGAAAAAAGTGTATTTTTGGGGGATTTTGAAAGGTTGAACAGGTAAATTGAATGGCAAGAAAAATAAATCAATAATTAATGACACTCTTGGCAAGGTATAAGAACTAAAAATCCTATCCTAGTTATCCTTATCAGGTGTGATGAGAATTATTTATCGCTCCCACTTAGTTAACCCTTACTAAATAAAGGTAAGTCAAGTGGACTAATTAACTTGATTCCTCAGTCCTAGTTAACTCCTATGGAAAGACTAGCTTTAGAGGGATCCAAATCAATCAGCAATCCTAATTTTCAATCAACTGCTGAGTTTGATAACTCAAGCGTTACCAATTACTTAACCAAAGCAAAGGGGGATAAATATAAATTAAATTAAGAGCATTAATAACATAAATTTGAAGAAAGCAATCTTAAATCTGAAATACCTCAATATGCATTAAATAGAATATTCAAATCTAACATGAAAATGTTCATAAGTCAATTTGGCAACATAAGTCAAATACAAATAAAAGCATTAGAATAAATAAAAGTAGAAGAGAAACATAAATTAAAAAGAACATTGAACCTGGCATTGAAGTAATAACCATAAAGTAAAAGAAATCCTAATCATAAAACCTAAGAGAGAGGAGAGAACCTCTCCCTCTAAAAACTACATCTAAAACCTAAAAATTGTGAATTATGAATGTTGTATCAATTGTTTTTTTATTCTCCCATTCTCTAGCTTATATTCTGTGTTTCTGGCTTGGATTTGGGCCGAAAAAGGGCCCAGAAATCGCTGGGGGCGACTTCTACAATTTTCTGCACGTGGCGTCCGTCACGCGTGTGCGTGGGTCACGCGTTCGCGTGGTTTGGAGTTTTTCCTTGTCACGCGTATGCGTCGGTCACGCATGCACGTCAGTTGTGTTCTGCTCAGGGCACGCGTCCGCGTCGTTCACGAGTACGCGTCGCTACCTTTTTGCGCTAGGCACGCGTCCACGTCGTCCATGCGTTCGCGTCGCTGCCTTTTCTTCAAAACTCCATTTTTGTGCTTTCCTTCCATTTTTTGTATGTTTCCTTTCTATCCTCTAAGCCATTCCTGCCCTATGAAACCTGAAAATACTTAACACACAAATCACGGCATCGAATGGTGATAAGGGATAATTAAATTTAATATTTTTAAAGCATAAGAAACATGTTTTCACATATCTCATAAAATAAGGAAAAAATAGTAAAACCATGCAATTTACATGAATAAGTGGGTGAAGGATTCATAAAAACACTCAATTGACCACAAAATACATCATAAAATAGGGGTTTATCATTTGCCTACGCTCTCATACTAACTTCTTGACGACTTCGCCCATATTTTCAAGCTCATACCATCAAGGTTCGGACTAACTAGCCCATAAAAGGCATTATACAAAAGACAGACTTAGCTGGAGGAATTCTACAGTGGGTAGTCAAGCTATCTGAGTTCGATCTTCAATATGAAGCTCGGACGGCCATCAAGTCTCAATATTTGGCCGATTTCATTGCCGAATACACCGACATCCCAGGAACTCCTACAAAATGGAATCTCTATGTAGAAGGCTCTTCAAACAAAATCGGGAGTGGGGCAGGTGTGATAATAGAAATTGACAAGAGAACCCAAATCGAACTCTCCCTAAAATTCGAATTCCCTGCTTCAAACAATCAGGCCGAGTACGAGGCATTACTAGCTGGTTTGAAGCTGGCTAAGGAGGTTGGAGCTCAAATGCTTATTATCTTCGGTGATTCACAAGTAGTTACCTCACAAATAGAAGGGACCTACCAAGCCAAAGACCCTATTATGAAAAAGTACCTGGACAAAATCAGAGAGCAGCTCGGACAACTCGGGGAATATGAGGTCCGCCACATACCTCGAGAACAAAATGCTCGAGCTGACGCACTCTCAAAACTAGCCATCCCCAAACCAGGGGGCAATAATAGAAGCCTTATTCAGGAAATATTGCAGAACCCATCAATTTCAAAGGAAGAAGAGGTCCTAGCAATATCAGGCCAGGATCAAGAATGGATGACCCCCATAATCAATTACCTCAAATCAGAAACACTCCCTACAGATAAGAAGGAGGCGAAGAGGCTAAGACGAGAAGCACAGTACTATACCATTATAAACAACATCTTATCCAAGAGAGGGATCTCGACACCCCTATTAAAATGTGTGCCGACCTCTAACACAAAGGAGGTCTTGGAAGAAATACACAGTGGCATATGCAGCAACCATCTTGGAGCATGAGCTCTCTCAAAAAAAGTGCTCCGAGCCGGATTCTTTTGGCCGACTTTGCAAAAGGAAGTAATAGAATTCGTAAAGACATGTCCACCATATCAGAAACATGCTAACTTCCACATCGCCCCACATGAGGAGCTCATTAGCATAACATCACCTTGGCCGTTCGCAAAATGGGAACTCGACCTCCTGGGACCCTTTCCCCAAGGATCAGGACAAGTCAAGTTCCTCATTGTAGGGGTCGACTACTTCACAAAATGGATTGAGGCAGAGCCCCTAGCTAATGCCACTGCTCAAAGAAGTCGGAAATTCTTATATAGAAATATTGTCACAAGATTTGGGGTTCCTTACTCCATCACCACAGACAATGGTACTCAATTCACAGACGCAGGTTTCAGGAAATTGGTAGCTGACTTAAAAATAAAGCAGCAATTCACATTCGTAGAACACCCCCAGGCTAATGGACAAGCAGAAGCTGCCAACAAAGTCATATCAGCCGGGTTAAAACGGAGATTACAGGACGCAAAGGGAGCTTGGGCTGAAGAGCTCCCACAAGTCCTATGGGCATATCAGACAACTCCACACTCCACCACAAAGGAATCACCTTTCCGATTGGCTTATGGAATGGAGGCAATGATCCCGATGGAAATCAAAGAAGGATCTCCCAGGATGATCTACTGCAATGAAGAGGCCAACTCCCAACTCCAAAGGGATGAGCTCGACCTACTTCCAGAAATCCGAGAAAGAGCTTGGATCAGGGAGGAGGCGTTAAAACATCGAATGGCCTCAAGGTACAATTGGAAGGTAGTACAGCGAAGCTTCGCCAATAACGACCTCATCCTAATCCGAAATGATATCGGAACAAGTCGACCGGAAGAGGGAAGCTAGCAGCTAACTGGAAAGGACCCTACCGAGTCACAGAGGTACTAGGGAAAGGCTACTACAGGGTGTCCAAACTCGAGGAGTGAGAGCTACCAAGGTCATGGCACGCCTGCAACCTAAGAAGGTATTACAGTTAGGAGGTAATAAAGATCTTAGGTCAAGGTGCACTCTTTTTCCTGAAAAGGTTTTTTAACGAGGCACCAAGCTAAGATCTATAAGATTCCCTGACTTAGAGGGTAAACACTCACATGTATATATTTTATTTGCCTATATGTCTAATTTCTATTGGAATAAAACTTTTCAGATTTTTCTACAAAGTTTCTCTACCATGACGCATTAATCTGAACGCTAAAATTCATCGCCCGATTATAAAGCTACAGGTCGGCAAGGTGAATACCAAACTCACCGGCCGACCATGATGAAAATCGAATTCATCGTCCAAATTTCTACAAAGGTCGGCAAGGTGAAAATCAAATTCACCGCCTGACTTCGACAAGGTCGACCAAGTAGGAACCAAACTTACCGCCAGATTTATACAAAATCGGCAAGATGAAAAAGCGATAAAAACAGGTTATTGTAAAAAGTTATAAAAAGTAATCCATAGAAAAAGACCTGACGAGGTCTGAGAAAAAATAGATTGCTAAAAATAACTAGGGAAGGACCGACATGAAGAAGTCAGACCAATCCTCCAAAGTGACAAAAGTTATAAAAAGTAATCCAAAGAAAAAGGCCCGACGAGGTCTGAGAAAAAATAGATTGCTAAAAATAACTAGGGAAGGACCGACATGAAGAAGTCAGACCAATCCTCCAAAGTGACAAAAGTTATAAAAGTAATCCATAGAAAAAGGCCCGACGAGGTCTAAGAAAAAATAGATTGCTAAAAATAACTAGGGAAAGACCGACATGAAGAAGTCGGACCAATCCCCTAAAGCGACAAAAGTTATAAAAAAGTAATCCATAGAAAAAGCCCGATGAGGTCTGAGAAAAAATGGATTGCTAAAAATAACTAGGGAAGGATCGACATGAAGAAGTCGGACTAATCCCCCAAAGCGACAAAAGTTATAAAAATTAATCCATAGAAAAAGGCCCGACGAGGTCTGAGAAAAAATGGATTGCTAAAAATAACTTTGGAAGGACCGGCATGAAGAAACCGGACCAATCCACCCAAAAGCGACAAAGTTATAAAAAATAATCCATAGAAAGAGGCCTGGCCAGCCCTTATCAAAAATAGATTGTTAAAAATAACTTAGAAGAAATCGACATGAAGAAGTCGGCCCAAGCCGAATAAAGCAACAAAGTTATAAAAAGTAAACCCATAAAAAGAAGACTCGGTGAGGTCCAATTAAAAAAGGAGATTACTAGAAATAACTCGAGAAGGTTTGTCGAGAGAAACCAACCAACAAGAAGACGTGCGCTAGAAGGGACGCAGCTCGACCCAAAAAGCCACGACCTTACCAAAATCAATTTACAAGTGTTCTATGAAGAATACTAAAAAGAATAGCCAAACAAAGCTAGCCTCAAAGTTCACTTCGACTAAAGCAGGAAATAAACAAAGGCAATCAAAAGAGGTCGGACAGCAAAACTCCCACACTCTAAAAATTCTTGGAAGTGGCAAAAGTGCAAACCAGTATAGTAAAAAAGATACTATAATAAAAGCTCAAGAAGGCAACCTCGAAATCGACCTCAAGAGCTCAAAAGTATTTGTTTTTTAAAGACAAAGGTTACTAAAGCAACCTAACGTCAACAAAAGTCAAATCATCCAAAATTACAAAAAATAGAGTTCAAAGACCCACAAGCCGGGCCATACAGATACCCAAACAAACTACAAAGGATTTAAAGACTCCCCAGTGGCGGCATCCCGAGGTGAAGGAGGACGGGTCGCAAGCGGGACAGCATCAACGGTTCCATCTGGCCGGTTCAGGATCTGAACATCAGGGTCCGACTCGGGATGGCCGACCTCAGCTATAGGAGTTGGAAAAGTTGGAGCAGCAGAAGCTTTGGCTGATGGCTTAGAAGGAGGATCTACATCCTCGTCATCATCTGCGGTAGGAACAATTTTACCATCTTCAACAATATTGTCCAAACTAAAAAGACTCAAGTCGAGCTCGGGAGCAAGAACTCGGACCTGAGCCTTCAAATTCTCATATGCGTCAATCACGCTATCCACCAGATGACTTTGATTCTCAGCATAATTAGCATGAGCATTCTCCAGACTCTCCCTTGCCTCCAACAATTCGCCATAAGTACGGACATAGCTCTTCTTATGCTGCAGCACCGTCTCCTCGGACAGCTTGGCAGAAGCCACAGCGGCAGTAGCTCGGGCTTTCTCCTTTTTCAGATCCAGCTCCAGCTTAATAACTCTAGCGTCCAGCTCGTCCTTCATACCCTTGATCCGATCATACTATGACTTGGCTTCCAGCATAAACTCCTTCATCGCATGGACGGGAGAGTCTTGGATCGAGCGAAACAAAGCCGCACCCATATGCGCCATCCAAACACTACTTCTGGTGATAAAATCCAGGTGGTGCAGGATGGACACATCGTCCATAGGAAGTCGGCCATATAGGGCAATCTGGTTATCAACAAATCCCACAGCATCAAAGTTAGGAAAATCCAGATTATAGGGTTCAGCAGTGTTCTGCTTCTTGGGGGCAGGACCAGTAGCAGAGGGAGAGGCGGTACCAGAAGTTGGCTGGTGTTCTGAGGGTTACCTGAAACTGGAGGTCGATCTCGGTCGAGATCTTTTGTACTGGTCGATGCTGACGTGTCCGACTGGTGAGTGGCGGCCAGAGCTGTCATGTCCGACCTGTTGACTGGCTGTACTGCTGATCCTTGGTAACCGGAGGGTGGGGGGTACCTGCAAGAGACTCCGATGCTTAAGTTAGCATGGGTATTAAGCAGGTTTTTAGTAGAATCAGAGTATGAGTTATACCTGGGTGCTCCAGTGTATTTATAGTAGTGTGGGCTGACCTTTCTGATAAGATAAGTTAGTTATCTTATCTTATCTTATCTTATTTTGAGTGAAGTCAGCTTATCTTTAAGGGAACCGCCTTTATCTCTATATGCTTGGGTTGCCTTTGGATTTGGGTCGTGTTCCTCTATTTGGGCCCTTTATTGGGCTCTCCTGTCGATTTGGCCGACCTTTTTGAGAAGAGGTCGGGTAGCCTGACCCGAAGAGGTCGGTCGCTTTATCGCCAATCATCCCAGGTCGGATAGCTCGACCCAGGGTATGAACAGTGCCCCTACTTGAGCTCGGTCTTTTTGTTGAGGTCGAGTCTTTGACTTCGGTCCTTCTCTGGCGAAGCCGAACTCAAGCATTTTGTCTATTCCTTTCTTTGTAGAGCCTTTTTGAATGTGGAACGTTTTCCTTTAAAAGCGCACGCTTTTATATCGGCGCTTTGGAAACGTGCGAGGGTTTAATACCCTCATTAATTGACTTCAAATGCCCCGTTTCCCTTGGTTTTATTTTGAATTTCGCCATCAGAAATAGTTTCTCTTCTTCGTTCGTCTTCGTAAGTTCTCCCTTTACTCTCTCATTTTCTGTTTTTCCTTAAAGTTTCACAGTTTCTTCTTCCGACGCCTGCTCTTCTACCGCTTTCTGTGGAAAAGGAGTGATTCTGGGTTTCTCCTTCTGTCTTCTTCCGGCGAATTTTTTCCATTCGAAAGGTGGCTCTGTCGCTTCTTGCTCTTCAGCTTTCTTTCGAGGTTTTCTTCTATTTTCCAGGTTCGATTTTTCCTCCTCTGTCATTTTTATGCCTGAGTTTGATTTTTGCTTGGAGAAAGTTTGGATCTTTTTGCTTTTACTGCGCCTGATTCTTGCGTATTCTGGAGTTTCTTCGTATTTTTTCACCTTTCCTGTTGCTTGATGCTTTTAGGGTTTTTTTTTTTGCATGTTGTCGCTGTTTCTACTTGTGCTTCTGATGATGGTTTTTTGCTTGGTTTAAAAAGGTTGTGTCTTTGACGATTCTCTGTTTGGCATGTTTGGTGTTGTCGAAGCTTTTTGCTGATAGACTGTAAAAAGACAGTGGCTTTGACTTTTTGTACTTTTTTGTGTTTTGTGTTTTCTCCTATGAAAATGCTTGCTGTTTGAATTCTTCTTTTCTTGTTTGGTGGATGGCGAGACATAAGCTGTAGATTTTTCCTGAAACCTTGCTTTGTTACTGCCTCCAAAGGATCCCCCAGGACTTTGGTTTGAGTCTTGGGGTTTTCCTTTTCTGTTTGTTCTTCTGTATACTAGTCGAGTTATTTTGCCCCTTGTCCGAGATGTTTTTTGGTAATCCCATCTTCTTTTCTTATTGTAGGATTAGTTGGCCTCATGTCTTCTCGCAATAATATTGTAGAGATGTCTTCTAAAGTTTTCGAGGGGATGTCTGATTGGCTGGACTCCCTTGTCTTGATGTGTGTCTCTGTGGTGGATGCTAATTTTTGTGTAGAGCTGAGGAAACATAATAGGATTTGTGGTAGTGGCGCCCGAGAGAGGGATTATAAGCTTTTAGCGCCCGATTCTGATGAGAGGATTTGTTTTCCTACTTCGGTCGAGGGGGAGCGTCCCTTTTTCTATGCCTATGAGTATTTCTTCATCCAGTTGGACATTACCTTTCCCTTTACTGCTTTCGAAATAGATTTGTTGTGGTCTTGTAATATTGCTCCATCCCAGCTTCATCCGAATTCCTGGGGTTTTATCAAGATTTTTCAGTTGCTTTGCCGAGAGTTAGGCATAACACCTTCTCAGGCTCTTTTTCTCTATCTTTTTGTATCTGCCAAGCCCGGAGGGTCTGCCAAAAAGAAAGCTTCCTGGGTTTCTTTCAGGTCAGCCCAAGGGCATAAAGTTTTTGCCATGTATGACGAATCTTTTAAAGATTTTAAGAATTATTTCTTCCGAGTCCGTGCTGTTGAGGGGGCCCGCCCCTTTGTTCTTGATGAAAATGATGAGCCTTCCTTTCCTCTGGAATGGAAAAAGAATGTGAGAGTGTCTCGCTATACCTGGGAGATGCTTGACGAGGTTGAACGAGCTTTTGTAGTTGTTCTCGAAGATTTATGGGGGAAACCACCCTATCTTGATGCAAAAAGGTTTTTGAGTGACCCGTCTTTGGTTCGAACTATTTTAGGTACTATCCGACTTGTTTACATACTTGCTTTTTAGTTTTACTTCTTCCTTTGTGATTATAACCCATTGCTGTGGTTGATTCTATTTTTTTAGAGATGTCGAAGAACAACTATTCTATGCAGGCCTACAAAAAAGCAAAGAAGGCTGCTACTGCTCAAAATATCTCGGCCAAGGTGGCAGGAGAGGGGTCTTCACAAGTTCAGGTGAAGCCACCCGTAGCGAGCTCTCCTAGGCCGAGGAAGGTGGTTCCCACTCCTCGGGTTCGCCTGGCCGAGCCTCCACAGTCTTCCGCTACTACCTCTGGTGCTCCTCCCAACAAGAAACAAAAAACAATTGAGCCTTTCAACCATGATGCCCCTGACTTTGACGCGGTCGAGTTCGTAGATCAGTAGATCAGTCCTTACGGTGTCCTTCCTATGGATGACGTATCACTCCTTCGTTATTTGGACTTTATAACTCAGAGTAGTGTAAAATGGCACATATGGGAGCTGCCTTGTACCGAACAGCTCAAAATCTTCCTCTCCATGCCACCAAAGCCTTCATGGAGGAGGCAAAATAGGAATTCGATCAGATGAAGGGCTTGAAAGAGGAGCTTGAGATGAAGGTGGCCAAACTGGAGAAGGATCTGGAGAATGAGAAGGCGAGTTCTCTTGCTCTGGCGGCTTCTGTGCGGTTGGCTGAGGACACGGCATTGAGGCATAAGGACAGTTATGTTACATCTTATCGGGAGGTGGTGCGTCTGAGGGAGGAGCTGGAGTCTGCTCGAGTTGATTACTCCGAGCTCCAGGGGCATCTCATTGGCAGTGTGAATGCTGCTTATGAGAATCTGAAGGACCATGTCCGAATTATTGTTCCTGAGGCCGACCTGACTCTTTTTAGCTTGGACAATATTGTCAGGGATGGAAAAATTGTTCCCGACGACCAAGATGACGATGATGTCGAACCTCCCTCTGCACCTGCTGTTAAAGTGTTGACCTCTATAGTTCCTCCTACTGGGATTGCTTGTCCAGAATTAGATCCTGATTGTCAAATTCTGAACAGGGATGATGGTACGGTGGATGCAGTGCCTCTCCAAACTCGCCCTCCTTCACCCCAAGCTGATGCCACCGAGAAGGCTCCCAATCTTAACTAATCTTTCTTGGATGTTTGTGTAGATAGCCCGACTTGTGGGCTTTTTAAATTCTTTATTTCTGTAATTTGAATTTTTTGCTGACTGTTGATACTCCTTTTGGTTGCTTGTTCAGCAACTTTTGATTTTTTGAAAAAACAACAAGTAGCTTTCAAGCTTTTGGGCTCGACCCTGAAGCTTGTTTATAATATTGTATTTTATATCATGCTTGTTTGCACTTGTCTTGGCACTTTTTTGGGTTTTGAGGATGCTGAAACCTTGCTGCTCGGCCTCTTTTAATTGCTTTTGTGCTTATTGCTCGTAGCTTGGATACTTTGATGTTGTGGATGTGTGTATCCCACTTGTATTTCAGTTTTCTGGCTCTTATTAGCAATCCATAACCGATTTCTTTTTGTTGGTCCTTTTTCCAGTTATTTTTGTAGTCCTCTTTTTTGGACCTTTGTCAAGTCTCTTTCAGGGACTACTCTATAACTTGTTGGTTGTAGGAGACCGTCTTCTTTGCGTCGTCCTTTTTCAAGTTATTTTTGTAATCCTCTTTCTTGGACCTTTGTCAGGTCTCTTTCAGGGATTACTTTTATAACTTGTTTGTAGGAGGTCGACTTCTTCATGTCGTCCTCTTCTAAGTTATTTTTGTAATCCTCTTTCTTGGACCTTTGTCAGGTCTCTTTCAGGGATTACTTTTATAACTTGTTTGTAGGAGGTCGACTTCTTCATGTCGTCCTCTTCTAAGTTATTTTTGTAATCCTTTTTCTTGGACCTTTGTCAGGTCTCTTTCAGGGATTACTTTTATAACTTGTTTGTAGGAGGTCGACTTCTCCATGTCGTCCTCTTCTAAGTTATTTTTGTAATCCTCTTTCTTGGACCTTTGTCAGGTCTCTTTCAGGGATTACTTTTATAACTTGTTTGTAGGAGGTCGACTTCTTCATGTCGTCCTCTTCTAAGTTATTTTTGTAATCCTCTTTCTTGGACCTTTGTCAGGTCTCTTTCAGGGATTACTTATATAACTTGTTTTTGTAGGAGACCGACTTCGTTAGGGTGATCTCTTCTAAGTTATAGCAATTCCTCTTTTATAGGGTTGGCCAGACCTCTTTCCAGGGATTTGCTGATAACTTGGGTTGACTTGGTCCGACTTCTCTTTGTCGGCCAGTCTTTAAGTTATTATTTAGCAATCTATAAGACCTCGTCAGGTTCTTTTTTCGGATCACTTTCGATAACTTCTTGCATTATTCTGTGTTCATCTTTGCCGATTTGTAGAAGGTGGTTTCTGTCTTTCTTTGGTCGACCTTTAGATGAATCGTGTTTTCATCTTTATTGGTCTTTTATCGTGATCGTGCAGTGAATTTGTTTTTCACTTTCTGCCGATCTGTTGCTTTATAATCGGATGATGAATGCTTCAGATTAATGCGTATTAAGAGTTTGTAGAATATCTAAAATATTTTTTATTCAAAAGAAAGTGCAAATATATACATGTTTGGAGTTTTTCATCCTTTTAAGTCGGATAGTATTTGGATCTCAACTTGGTGCCTCATTAAAAAACCTTTTCAGGAAAAAGAGTGCATCCTATGATGAGATCTTTTACCTTTTCTAGCTATAGTACCTTTTTAGGTTGCAGGCGTGCCATGATCTGGGAAGCTCTCGTCCATCGAGTTCGGACAGTCTATAGTAGCCCTTTCCAAGTACTTCTATGACTCGGTAGGGTCCTTTCCAGTTTGCTGCCAGCTTTCCTTCTCCGGGTCGAGTTGTTCCAATATCATTTCGGATTACGATGAGATCATTCTTCATGAAACCTCTTGGCACTACCTTTTGATTATATCTTGAAGCCATTCGGCGCTTTAGCGCTTCTTCCCTGATCCGAGCTCTTTCTTGGATTTCCGGACGTAGGTCGAGTTCTTCTCTTTGAAGTTGAGAGTTGGCTTCTTCATTGTAGTGGACTACTCTAGGCGACCTTTCCTCGACCTCTACTGGGATTATTGCCTCCACGCCGTACGCTAATCGGAACGGTGATTCGTTTGTGGTGGAATGTGGCGTAGTTCGATATGCCCATAGGACCTGTGGAAGTTCTTCAGCCCAAGCTCCCTTCGCATCTTGCAGTCTCCGTTTCAACCCAGCTGTTCCAAGGGTTACCTGAAACTGGAGGTCGATCTCGGATGAGATCCTTGGTACTGGTCGGAGATGACGTGTCCGGCTGGCTGGTGACGGCCAGAGCTGTTGTGCCTGACTTGTTGGACTTGCTGCACTGCTGATCCTAGTCCACCGGAGGGTGGGGGGTACCTGCAAGAGACTCCGATGCTTAAGTTAGCATGGGTATTAAGCAGGTTTTATGTAGAATCAGAGTATGAGTTATACCTGGGTGCTCCAGTGTATTTATAGTAGTGTGGGCTGACCTTTCTAATAAGATAAGTTAGTTATCTTATCTTATCTTATCCTGTTTTGGATGAAGTCAGCTTATCTTCAAGGGAACCGCCTTTATCTCTATAGGCTGGGATTGCCTTTGGATTTGGGTCGTGTTCCTCTATTTGGGCCCTTTATTGGGCTTTCCTGTCGATATGGCCGAGTTCTTTGTAACGAAGTCAGTCCGCTTGACCTTAACAGGTCGGTCGCTGCATCGTTGATCATCCCAGGACGGATAGCTCGACCCAGGGTATGAACAGTGCCCCTGCTTGAGCTCGGTCTTCTTTGTCGAGGTCGAGTCCTTGACTTCGGTCCTTCTTGTAGCGAAGCCGAACTCAAGCATTTTGTCGAGTTCTTTTGTAGCAGTTTCTGAATGTAGAACGTTTTCCTCTACAAGCGCGCACTTTTATATCGGTGCTTTGGGAACGTGCAAGGGTTTAATGCCTTTTAATTTTAGCATTAATTGCCCCGTTTCCTTTTGGCTCTTTATTTTAATTTTGAAAACCCAGAAACGGTTTCTCTTCTTTCGCCCTTTTCGTAACTTCTTCGCATTTTTCCCTTCATTCTCTCGCTTTCAACTTTTCTTTGTGTTGCGGCATGTGTTTGATTTTTCTGAAGCCTCTGCCTGGTGTTCGTGGTTTCGCGTTTCAGCCCAGCGACGTTTTCTTTTGCTCGTGTCTTTTCTTTTGCTTTGAGGTAGTGATTCCAGATTTCGCCGTCCCTCTTTACCTCCCCTGAAGTCTTGCTGCCTTTTCAGGTTGGTACTAACTTTCTTGCTTCTTTCACAGCTTCATCTTTAGTTTTTTGGTGAAGCTTTTGCTTTTCCATGTTTTGAAAGTTTGAACCTTTTCGTGATTTTGCATCTGTTTGTCGCTGTAAATGCGTTTTTCTTGGCTTTCTTTTGTGTGTTCCTCTGGCATTTCCTGTCGAGGCTTTATATGGTTTTTGTTTGTTGCTTCTGATTTTTTACTTATCTTATAGAAACTCTGCATCCGTTCCTTGCTTTGCTTGATTGCTTTTTGTCTGATTTCTCAAAAGTTCGTACCTTTGATGATTTCCATTTGACGTGTTTTGATGTTTTGGGAATGCTTTTTGCTTGGTTGACTGTGATGACTTATGCTTCTGGAAATGCTTGCTTGTTTGAAGTCTTTTTCTTGTTTGTAAGATGCTGGGGTGAGAGGTGTAGATTTTCCTGGAAACCTTGCTTTGTTACTGCCTCCAAAGGATGCCCCAAGATTTTGGTTTGAGTCTTGGGGTTTTCCTTTTCTGTGTGATCACCTGCATCGTATTGAGTTGTTTTCTCCCTTGTCCGAGATGTTTTTAGTAATCCCCTCTTCTTTTCTTACTTGTAGGATTAGTTAGCCTCATGTCTTCTCGCAATAACATTGTAGAGATGTCTTCCAGAGTTTCCGAGGGGATGTCCGATTGGCTGGACTCCCTTGTTTTGTTGTGTGTTTCTATTGTGGATGCTGAATTTTGCACAGAGCTGAGGAAGCGCCATAGGATTTGTGCTAACAGTGCCTGCGAGGGTGATTATGAGCTTGTTGCTCCTGATTCCGATGAGAGAGTTTGTTTTCCGACTTCTGTCGAGGGGGAGCGTCCCTCTTTCTATGCTTATGAATACTTCTTCAGCCAATTGAACGTTACTTTCCCTTTTACTGCTTTTGAAACTGACTTGTTGTGGTCCTGCAATATTGCTCCATCCCAGCTTCATCCAAACTCTTGGGGTTTTATCAAAATATTTCAACTTCTTTGTCAGGAGTTGGACATAACACCTTCTGAAACTCTTTTCCTTTATCTTTTTATCTCAGCCAAACCTGGAGGTTCCTCCAAAAAGAAAGCTTCCTGGGTCTCTTTCAGGTCGGCCCAGGGGCATAAAGTTTTTGCCATGTATGATGAGTCGTTTAAAGATTTTAAGAATTATTTCTTTCGAGTCCGTGCCGTTGAGGGGGTTCGCCCCTTTTTTCTTGATGAAAATGATGAGCCTGTTTTTCCTCTGGAGTGGCAAAAGAATGTAAGAGTGCCACGTTACACATGGGAAATGCTTAGTGAGGTTGAGTGGGCCTTTGTAGTTGTTCTTGAAGATTTGTGGGGGAAGCCACCCCACCTGGACACGAAGAGATTTTTGAGTGATCCATCTTTGGTTCGGGCTGCTTTGGGTACTGCCTGATTTGTTTTTATACTTGCTCCCAAGATTTGTTTCTCCTGTGTTGTAACTTGTCTTTGTTTTTTGTGTTTTTCAGAGATGTCGAAGAATAATGATTCTATGAGAGCCTATAAGAAGGCGAAGAAGGCGACCGCTACTTTAAACATCTCGGCCAAGGCGGCCGAAGAGGGGTCTTCTCAGCCTCTAGTTAAACCTCCTATACCGAGTTCTCCCGGGCCGAGGAGAGCAATTCCTACTCCTCGGGTCCGTCTGGTTGATCCTCCACAATCTTCCGTTACAGCTTCCGGTGCCCCTCATAGTAAAAAGCAAAGAACAACTGAGCCTTTCAACCTTGATGCTCATGACTTTGATGCGGTTGAGTTTGTAGATCAACAAATCGGCCCTTATGGTGTTCTTCCTATGGACGACGTGTCGATTCTTCATCATTTTGATTATATCACCCGGAGTGGTATCAAGTTGGCACATATGGGGGCGGCCCTATATCGAACTGCTCAAAGTCTTCCTCTCCATGCCACTAAAGCTTTTATGGAGGAGGCCAAACAAGAGTTTGATCAAATGAAGGACTTGAAGGGGGAGCTTGAAGTAAGGGTGGCCAGGTTGGAGAAAGACTTGAAAAATGAAAAGGCTATTTCTACTTCCCTGGCTGGTTCTCTGAAACTGGCCGAGGACACGGGTATGCAGCATAAGGATAGTTATTTAACGTCTTACCGGGAGGTGTTGCGTCTGAGAGAAGAGTTGGAGAATGCCCGGGAGAATTATTCCGAACTCCAAGGTCATCTTGTTGGCAGTGTAACTGCTGCCTATGAGAGCCTGAAGGAACAAGTTCGGGTTATTGCTCCCGAGGCCGACCTGACCCTCTTTAGCTTGGAGAACGTTGTCAGGGATGGCAAGGTTGTCCCTGATGACGAGGATGAGGATGATGTCGATCCTCCCCCTGTAACCTCTACCAAGGTGTCGACTTCTGCTGCCCCTGCCGAGGTTGGTCCTCCCGCTTCTGATCCCGACTGCCAGATCTTAAACCGGGATGACGGTACTGTAGATGCCATTCCTCTCCAGACTCGGCCTCCGTCTCCTCGGCCTGATGCTGCTAAAAAATCTTCTGACCCTTAGCTTTATCTTTATTCTGGATATGTAGTTGGCCCGGCTTGTGGGCTTTTTTAAACTCTTTATGTTTTGTTAGTTTGCTGACACTTTCCCGTTGCTTGCCTAGCAACTTTTGTTTTTTATGAAAAACAAATGGTAGCATGCTTTAGCTTTTTTGAGATAGGTTTTGGTGGCCTCTGAGGCTGTTATAACCTTGTGGATGATATTGCGCTTTTTGTGCTTGACTTTGGTATCTCTTTCTGCGAATATTGGAACCTTGCTGCTTAACCTTTTTTGGATTGCTTTGTACTTTGTATCTTGAATCCTTTGTGGTTGTGACTAGGTAGGTCTAACTTGCTTTTTGGTTCGTTCTCGCTCCGGCTTGCTTTTTAGTCCTCCGAGTTGTTTTCGCAGTCCTTTTTTAAGTTATTTTTGTAATCCTCTTTCTTGGATCTTTGTCCGATCTCTTTCAGGGATTACTTTTATAACTTTTTAGTTGTAGGAGTCCGACTTGGTTATATCGGTCTCCTTTAAGTTATTTGTAGTCCTCTTTCTTGGATCTTGGTCAGATCTCTTTCAGGGACTACTTTGATAACTTTTAAGTAGTAGGAGTCCGACTTGGTTATATCGGTCTCCTTTAAGTTATTTGTAGTCCTCTTTCTTGGATCTTTGTCAGATCTCTTTCAGGGACTACTTTGATAACTTTTAAGTAGTAGGAGTCCGACTTGGTTATATCGGTCTCCTTTAAGTTATTTGTAGTCCTCTTTCTTGGATCTTTGTCAGATCTCTTTCAGGGACTACTTTGATAACTTTTAAGTAGTAGGAGTCCGACTTGGTTATATCGGTCTCCTTTAAGTTATTTGTAGTTCTCTTTCTTGGATCTTTGTCAGATCTCTTTCAGGGACTACTTTGATAACTTCTCATTTTGGGCCGACTTTGTCATGTCGAGCCCTTCTAAGTTAAAGTAATCCTCTTTAATAGGTTTGGCCAGACCTCTTTCCAGGGTTTACTTATAACTTGGTTTGACTTGGTCCGACCTCTCAACGTCGGCCAGTCTTTAAGTTATTATTTTAGCAATCCGTAAGACCTCGTCAGGTTCTTTTTTGGATCGCTTTCGATAACTTCTTACATTATTCTGTGTTCATCTTTGCCGATCTGTAGAAAGTGGTTGTCATTTCTAGATCGTCTTTTGGGTGAATCGCGTTTTCACCTTTATCGGACGGTTGTCTTTATCGTGATCGTGCAGTGAAATTGTTTTTCACTTTCTGCCGATCTGTTGCTTTATAATCGGACGATGAATACTTCAGATTAATGCGTCTTGAAATCTTTGTAGAATATATTTTATTTAAAGAAAAAGTGCAAATATATACATATGGGATTGTCTGAGTCTCAACTTGGTGCCTCATTAAAAAACCTTTTCAGGAAAAAGAGTGCATCATATGATGAGATCTTTTATCTTTTCTAATTGTAGTACCTTCTGAGGTTGCAGGCGTGCCATGACCTGGGAAGCTCTCGTCCATCGAGTTCAGACAGTCTATAGTAGCCCTTTCCCAGTACTTCTACAATTCGGTAGGGTCCTTTCCAGTTTGCTGCCAGCTTTCCCTCTCCTGGTCGAGTTGTTCCGATATCATTTCGGATTAGGATGAGATCATTTTCTGTGAAATTTCTCGGCACTACCTTTTGATTATATCTAGAAGCCATTCGGCGTTTTAGAGCTTCTTTCCTGATCCGAGCTCTTCTCTCTGAAGTTGGAAGTTTGCGTCCTCATTGTAGTGAACTACTCTGGGCGACCTTTCCTCGATCTCTGTTGGAATCATCGCCTCTGTTCCGTATGCTAATCGGAAGGGGGATTCCTTCGTGGTGGAATGTGGCGTTGTTCGATATGCCCACAGGACCTGTGGGAGCTCTTCTGCCCAGGTTCCCTTTGCATCTTGTAATCTCCGTTTTAATCCAGCCAATATGACTTTGTTGGCAGCTTCGGCCTGCCCATTGGCTTGTGGATGTTCGACGGAGGTGTACTGGTGCTTTATATTCAAGTCAGCTACCAGTTTTCTGAAGCCTGCATCTGTGAATTGGGTGCCATTGTCTGTGGTTATTGAATATGGAACCCCGAACCTTGTGACAATGTTTCGATATAAGAACTTCCGGCTTCTTTGAGCAGTGGCCTTGGCTAGGGGTTCTGCCTCGATCCACTTTGTAAAGTAATCTACTCCCACTATGAGAAATTTTACTTGTCCTGATCCCTGTGGGAAGGGGCCGAGAAGATCGAGTCCCCATTTTGCAAACGGCCAAGGCGAAGTCACGCTGATAAGCTCTTCTGGCGGGGCGATGTGAAAGTTGGCATGTTTTTGACATGGTGGACATGTCTTTACAAATTCTGTGGCTTCTTTCTGTAGAGTTGGCCAATAAAATCCCGCTCGAAGTACTTTTTTGGCGAGAGCTCGTGCTCCGAGATGATTGCCACAAATGCCGCCGTGTATTTCTTCTAGCACTTCCCTTGTGTTGGAGGTCGGCACGCATTTTAGTAAAGGTATTGAGATTCCTCTTTTGTACAGGATGTTGTTTATGATGGTGTAGTACTGTGCCTCTCTTTTTAACTTCTTTGCCTCCTTTTCTTCTGCGGGGAGTGTTCCTTCTTTGAGGTAGTTGATTATGGGGGTCATCCATCCTTGGTCCTGACTTGTTATGGCCAGGACTTTTTCCTCTTCCGAGATTGACGGGTTTTGCAACATTTCCAGGATGAGGCTTCTATTGTTGCCCCCTGGTTTGGTGCTGGCTAGTTTTGAGAGTGCATCAGCTCGGGCATTTTGTCCGCGGGGTATGTGGCAGATCTTATATTCCCCGATTTGTCCGAGTAGTTCCTTGGTTTTATCCAAATATTTTTTCATGGTGGGGTCTTTGGCTTGATAGCTCCCTATTATTTATGATGTGACCACTTGTGAATCGCTGTAAATGTTGAGTTTTTTAGTTCCGACCTCTTTAGCCAGCTTCAAACCAGCTAATAATGCTTCATATTCCGCTTGGTTATTGGAGGCCGGGAACCCGAACTTGAGGGAGAGCTCCACTTGGGTTCCTTGGTTGCTTTCTATTATCACACCTGCACTGCTTCCAGTTTTATTTGAGGAACCGTCCACGTATAGATTCCATTCTGTGGTGGTTTCCAGGGTATCTGTGAATTCTGCGATGAAGTCGGCCAGATACTGTGATTCGATGGCCGTCCGAGCTTCATATTGGAGGTCGAATTCTGACAACTCGGCTGCCCATTGTAGAATTCTGCCTGCTAAATCTGTTTTTTTTTTTGCAATATTCTTTTTATGGCCTAGTTAGTTCTAACCTTAATGGTGTGAGCCTGGAAGTACGGGCGGAGTCGTCGAGATGTTAGGATGAGAGTATAGGCAAATTTTTCTATTTTCTGGTAGTTCAGCTCAGATCCTTGTAGTGCTTTGCTAATGAAGTAGACGGGTTGTTGCCCATTTTCGTCTTCTCTGACTAGTGCTGAAGCTATCGCCCGGCTTCCTACTGCGAGATATAATATGAGTGGTTCTCCTTCTCGTGGTCGAGATATGATAGGTGGCCGTCCTAAGAATTCCTTGAAGTCTCGGAAAGCTTGCTCACATTCTGTCGTCCATTCGAACTGTTTTCCCTTTCTTAACGTAGCATAGAAGGGGAGAGATCTTATCGCAGCTCCTGCTAAGAATCGGGATAGGGCGGCCAATCTCCCGTTGAGTTGTTGTACTTCTTTGACACAGGTTGGGCTCTTCATGTTGAGTATAGCTTGGCATTTGTCTGGATTTGCTTCAATTCCCCTTTGTGTGAGCATGAAACCCAAGAATTTGCCTGCTTCAACTGCGAAGGTGCATTTTGCGGGGTTGGGTCGTATGTTATGCTTCCTTATTGTGTCAAACACTTGAGCCAGGTCGGACAATAATGCATCTTCGCTTTGTGTTTTTATCAACATGTCGTCCACATAGACTTCCATGATTTTTCCGATGTGATCCGAGAAGACTTTATTCATTAGCCTTTGATAGGTAGCTCCCGCGTTCTTGAGACCGAAAGGCATCACGATGTAGCAGTAGTTCGCCTTTAGTGTTAAGAACGAGGTCTTTTCTTGATCTGGTGGATACATGGGGATTTGGTTGTATCCCAAATAGGCATCCATAAATGAGAGGTATCTATATCCAGAGGAAGTGTCTACCAGAGCGTCAATACTTGGGAGTGGGTATGGATCTTTTGGGCAGGCTTTGTTGAGATCGGTGTAGTCGGTACACATGCGCCACTTCCCGTTTGATTTTTTCACCAAGACGACATTGGCTAGCCATAGTGGGTACTTGACTTCTCTTATGAATCCTGCCTCCAGTAACGTTTGTACCTGTTCTTCCACAGCTTGGAATCATTCTGGTCCGAGTTTTCTTCGCTTCTGCTGCACCGGCCGAGATCCTGGATAGACCGCCAACTTGTGGCACATTAACTTAGGGTCTATGCCTGGCATGTCTGCGGCTTTCCATGCGAAGAGGTCGACATTATCTCGTAAGAATTGTATCAGTAATTCTTTTGAATCTCCTCTTAAGACCGTGCCGATATTGGTCGTTTTGTCCGAGGTGTCTCCAATCTGGACCATCTCTACCTCGCCTTCTGGGTGCGGACGGAGTTCTTCTCGATGCTGAGCTCCACCACCAAGCTCAATTGTATGACACTCTTCTCCTCTGCCTTTGAGGTTTAAGCTCTCGTTATAACAGCGACGTGCCATCTTTTGATCTGCTTTTATCGTGGCTATCCCCTCTGTAGTTGGGAATTTCATGCATAGGTGCGGAGTTGAGACTATTACGCCGAGTTGATTGAGTGTTGTCCGACCTATGAGAGCATTGTAGGCTGAACTTACGTCGACCACAATATAGTCTATTCTGAGGGTCCTAGATTGGTTCCCTTTTCCAAAAGTAGTGTGTAGCGATACGTATCCCAATGGTTGTATCGGAGTGTCTCCTAGTCCAAACAGATTGTTCGGGTATGCTCTAAGTTCCTTTTTGTCTAAGCCGAGCTTGTCGAAAGCTGTTTTGAATAAGATGTCGGCAGAACTCCCTTGGTCTACTAGTGTGCGGTGTAAATTGGCGTTTGCCAGTATAATAGTGATGACCATGGGATCGTCGTGTCCCGAGATAATGCCGGATGCGTCCTCTTTAGTAAATGTTATCGCCGGGATGTCGGGTGCTTCCTCCTTTCCCTCAACATGATATACTTCTTTGAGATGTCTCTTTCGGGACGATTTGGAGATCCCACCTCCTGCGAATCCGCCGTGTATCATGTGGACGTGTCTTTCTGGTGTCCGAGGTGACCATTCAGCTCGTCCATCATCTTCGTCTCTTCGTCTTTTTCTTTAGTCATCATCCCGGGTGGCCAGAAATCGATCTAATTTTCCTTCTCTTACCAATTTTTCTATGATATCTTTCAAGTCGAAGCATTCGTTGGTAGAGTGCCCTCGAACTCGATGGTATTCACAATATTCCTTCCGATTTCCTCCTCCCCTTTTGCCTTTGAGTGGCCGCGCTGGGGAGATTTTTTCTGTATGGCAGACTTCTTTGTACACCTCGACCAGGGATGCTCTGAGAGGAGTGTAGTTGTGGTATTTTTTGATTTTCTCACCCTGTCGATCTTCTTTCCTTTTGGAGTCCTTATCTTTGTCTCGGTAGGAGGCCCCAGATTTTGAGGTTTCTCCCAGCCGAGCGTTCTCTTCCATGTTGATGTATTTTTCTGCTCGCTCCTGTACTTCGTCTAAGGAGGTAGGATACTTTTTTGATATAGATTGGCTGAAAGATCCCTCTCGTAAGCCATTAATAAGCCCCATGATGGCGGCTTCTGTTGGTAAATTTTGTATGTCCATGCATGTTTTGTTGAATCTTTCCATGTAGTTGCGGAGGCTCTCCCGATCTCCTTGCTTGATTCCTAGTAAGCTGGGTGCATGCTTGGCCTTATCTTTCTGGATGGAGAATCTGGCCAGGAATTTTTTGGCCAGGTCGTCGAAGTTTGAGATGGATTTCGGCGGTAAGTTGTCGAACCATCTGATCGCCGTTTTCGTGAGAGTTGTTGGGAAAGCTTTGCAGCGAACGGCATCTGAGGCATCGGTGAGGTACATTCTACTTCTAAAATTGCTGAGATGATGGTTGGGATCTGTAGTGCCATCATACAAAACCATATCCGGGAGCTTGAAATCCTTTGGAATTTTGGTCTTCATGATTTCCCTGGTGAATGGATCCTGTTCTTTGCGCGAATTTTCCTCAGGAGTGGTCCGAGGAGCTTTTGATTTGAGGTCGGCCTCTAATTGATGTAGTTTTTCTTCCAGTTCTCGGCGTCGCCGTACCTCTCTTTGTAGATCCTTTCCGATCTCCCGTTGTTGCTGGGTTTCTTTCTCAAGTTGCTTTAAGCGATTTTGAAGTGCTTCCATGGCTCCCGGATTTGGTGAGTTGTTGTCCCCGTTGTATTCCGGAGTATCTTTTAGCGTAGTGTCCGCGTTCTTGTGCGTTGTTCTGTTCTCCAGATCCGAGTCGTGGTCGTTGTCATGGCCGTCCGCCATGGTTTTGGGATGACTCTCAGGTTCCCCGGCAACGGCGCCAATGTTCCGAGGGTTACCTGAAACTGGAGGTCGATCTCGGATGAGATCCTTGGTACTGGTCGGAGATGACGTGTCCGGCTGGCTGGTGACGGCCGGAGCTGTTGTGCCCGACTTGTTGGACTTGCTGCACTGCTGATCCTAGGCCACCGGAGGGTGGGGGGTACCTGCAAGAGACTCCGATGCTTAAGTTAGCATGGGTATTAAGCAGGTTTTATGTAGAATCAGAGTATGAGTTATACCTGGGTGCTCTAGTGTATTTATAGTAGTGTGGGTTGACCTTTCTGATAAGATAAGTTAGTTATCTTATCTTATCTTATCCTGTTTTGGATGAAGTCAGCTTATCTTCAAGGGAACCGCCTTTATCTCTATAGGCTGGGATTGCCTTTGGATTTGGGTCCTGTTCCTCTATTTGGGTCCTTTATTGGGCTTTCCTGTCGATATGGCCGAGTTCTTTGTAACGAAGTCGGTCCGCTTGACCTTAACAGGTCGGTCGCTGCATCGTTGATCATCCCAGGTCGGATAGCTCGACCCAGGGTATGAACACCAGCCAATATGACTTTGTTGGCAGTTTCGGCTTGCCCATTGGCTTGAGGATCTTCGACGGAGGTGAACTGGTGCTTTATGTTCAAGTCGGCTACTAATCTCCTGAAGCCTGCATCTGTGAATTGAGTGCCATTGTCTGTGGTGATGGAGTATGGAACTTCAAACCTCGTGACAATGTTCCTATATAGGAATTTCTGACTTCTTTGAGCAGTGGTGTTGGCTAGGGGCTCTGCCTCAATCCACTTTGTGAAATAGTCTACTCCGACTATGAGGAATTTGACTTGTCCTGATCCCTGGGGAAAGGGTCCGAGAAGATCGAGTCCCCATTTTGCAAATGGCCAAGGCGAAGTTACGCCGATGAGCTCTTCTGGCGGGGCAATGTGAAAGTTGGCATGTTTCTGGCATGGGGGACATGTCTTTACAAATTCTGTAGCTTCCTTTTGTAGAGTTGGCCAGTAAAATCCCGCCTGAAGTACCTTTTTGGTGAGAGTTTGTGCCCCGAGATGATTGCCACAAATACCGCTGTGTACTTCCTCTAAAACTTCCCTTGTGCTAGAGGTCGGCACACATTTTAACAATGGTATTGAAATCCCTCTTTTGTATAGGGTGTTGTTTATGATGGTGTAGTACTGAACCTCCCATTTTAACCTCTTTACTTCCTTCTCATTTGTGGGGAGTGTTTCTTTTTTGAGGTAATTGATTATGGGGGTCATCCATCCTTGATCCTGATTTGTTATAGCTAGGACTTTTTCTGCTTCCGAGATTGACGGGTTCTGTAGCATTTCTTGGATGAGGCTTCTATTGTTGCCCCCTGGTTTGGTGCTGGCTAGCTTTGAGAGTGCATCAGCTCGGGCATTTTGTTCGCGGGGTATGTGTCAGATCTTCTATTCCCCGAGTTGTCCGAGATGTTCCTTGGTTATATCTAAATACTCTTTCATGGTGGGATCTTTGGCTTGGTAACTCCCTGTTATCTGTGAGGTGACTACTTGTGAGTTGCTGAAGATGTTGAGTTTTTAAGCTCCAACTTCCTTAGCCAACTTCAAACCAGCTAGTAACGCTTCATATTCTGCCTAGTTGTTTGAGGCTGGGAACCCAAATTTGAGGGAAAGCTCAACTTGGGTTCCTTGGTTGCTTTCTATTATCACACCTGCGCCGCTTCCAGTCTTATTTGAAGACCCGTCCATGTAGGGATTCCATTCTGTGGGGGCTTCCAGGGTATCTGTGAATTCTGCAATGAAGTCAGCCAAGTATTGTGATTTTATGGCTGTCCGAGCTTCATATTGGAGGTCGAACTCGAATAACTCGACTGCCCATTGTAAAATTCTGTCTGCTAGATCTGTTTTCTGTAGTATCCCTTTTATGGGCTGGTCGGTCCGGACCTTAATGGTGTGAGCCTGGAAGTACGGGCGTAGTCGTCGAGATGTCAGTATGAGAGCATAGGCAAACTTTTCTATTTTTTGGTAGTTCAGCTCGGATCCCTGCAGCGCTTTACTAATGAAGTATACAGGTTGTTGCCCTTTGTCGTCCTCTCGAACTAGTGCTGAGGCTACTGCCTGACTTCCTGCCGCAAGGTACAATACGAGTGGCTCTTCCTTTCGTGGTTGAGTTAGGATAGGTGGTCATCCCAGGAAACTTTTGAAATCCTGGAAGGCTTGCTAGCATTCTATTGTCCACTCGAAGTTCTTTCCTTTCCTTAGAGTGGCATAAAAAGGAAGGGATCTTATCGCTGATCCCGCTAGGAACCTGGACAAGGCCGCTAACCTCCCGTTGAGTTGTTGTACTTCTTTGACACAAGTTGGGCTTTTCATGTTGAGTATGGCCTGGCATTTATCCGAATTTGCCTCAATTCCTCTTTGTGTGAGCATAAAACCCAAGAACTTGCCTGCTTCTACTGCAAAAGTGCATTTTGCGGGATTGAGGCGCATGTCATGCTTCCTTATAGTGTCGAACACTTGGGCCTGGTCGGACAATAATGTCTCTTCACTTTGTATCTTTATTAACATGTCATCCACGTAGACTTCCATGATCTTTCCGATATGGTCTGAAAATACTTTATTCATTAGCCTTTGATATGTAGCTCCCGCATTCTTGAGACCGAAAGGCATTACAATGTAGTAGTAATTTGCTTTTGGCATAAAAAACGAGGTCTTTTCTTGATCTGGTGGATACATGGGAATTTGGTTGTATCCGGAATATGCGTCCATAAATAAGAGGTATCTATATCCGGATGAAGCATCTACCATAGCGTCGATACTTGGGAGTGGGTAAGGATCTTTTGGGCAGGCTTTGTTGAGGTCGGTGTAGTGGGTGCACATTCGCCATTTCCCATTTGATTTTTTCACCAAGACGATGTTAGCTAGCCATAGTGGGTACTTGACTTCTCTTATGAATCCTGCCTCTAGTAGTGCTTGTACCTGTTCTTCCACGGCTTGGGATCGTTCTGGCCCAAGTTTTCTTCGTTTCTACTGTATCGGCCGAGATCCTGGATAGACCGCCAACTTGTGACTCATTAGCTTGGGGTCTATGCCTGGCATGTCTGCAGCTTTCCATGTGAAGAGATCGACATTATCTCGTAAGAACTGTACTAGTAATTCTTTTGCGTCTCCCTTCAGGATCGTGCCAATATTAGTTGTTTTGTCTGAGGTATCCCCGATCTGAACTTTCTCTATTTCTCCTTCAGGTTGTGGACGGAGTTCTTCACGTCTCTGAACTCCACCGAGCTCAATTGTATGGAACTCTTCTCCTCTACCTCTGAGGTTTAGACTTTCGTTATAACAGTGACGTGCCATCTTTTGATCTGCTTTTATCGTGGTTATCCCTTCTGTAGTTGGAAATTTCATACATAGATGTGGAGTCAAGACTATTGCACCGAGTTGATTTAGTGTTGTCCGACCTATTAGGGTATTGTAGGCTGAACTCACATCGACCACAATGTAGTCTATCTTGAGTGTTCTGGATTGGTTCCCTTTTCTGAAGGTTGTATGTAGCGACACATATCCCAGTGGTTGTACTGGGGTATCTCCCAATCCGAACAGGCTGTTCGGGTATGCTCTAAGCTCCTTTTCTTCTAAGCCGAGTTTGTCGAAGGCAGTTTTTGAATAACATGTCGGCAGAACTCCCTTGGTCTATTAATGTGCGGTGGAGATTGGCGTTTTCCAGTATGATGGTGATGACCATGGGATCGTCGTGTCCTGAGATGATACCGGATGTGTCTTCTTTGGTGAACGTGATTGCGGGGATGTTGAGTGCTTCCTCCTTCCCTTCGACATGATATACTTCTTTGAGGTATCTTTTTCGGGATGATTTGGAGATTCTACCACCTGCAAATTCTCCGTGTATCATATGGACATGTCTTTCTGGCGTACGAGGTGATCGCTCAGCTCGTCCGACATCTTCATCTCGTCGTCTTTTTCTTTGTTCATCATCTCGGGTGGCTAGATACCGATTTAGTTTTCCTTCCCTTACTAACTTTTCTATGATGTTTTTTAAGTCGAAGCACTCGTTGGTGGAATGTCCTCGGACCCGATGATATTCACAGTATTCGTTCCGATTTCCTCCTCCTCTTTTGCCTTTGAGTGGTCGAGCTGGGGGTATCTTTTCTGTGTTACAGACTTCGTTGTAAATATCCACAAGGGACACCCGAAGAGGGGTGTAATTATTATACTTTTTGATTTTTTCGCCCGTTCGATCTTCCTTCTTCTTGGATTCTTTATCTTTATCTCGGTAGATGAAACCGGATTTCGAGGCTTCTCCAAGTCGGGAATTTTCTTCCATGTTGATGTACTTCTCTGCCCGCTCTTGTACCTCATCTAAGGATGTGGGATATTTCTTTGATATGGATTGGCTGAAAGGTCCTTTTCGTAGGCCGTTGATGAGGCCCATGACGGCAGCCTCTGTTGGTAAGCTTTGTATGTCTAGGCACGTTTTGTTGAATCTTTCCATGTAGTTGCGAAGACTTTCCCGATCTCCTTACTTGATACCTAGTAGACTAGGGGCGTGCCTAGCCTTGTCTTTTTGGATGGAGAATCTGGCCAAGAATTTTTTGGTCAGGTCGTCAAAGTTGGAGATGAACTTTGGAGGTAGGTCGTCAAAGTCGAGATCTTCTGTACTGGTCGGTGCCGATGTGTCCGACTGGTGAGTGGCGGCCGGAGCTGTCGTGTCCGACCTGTTGACTGGCTGTACTGTTTTTCCTTGGCCACCGGAGGGTGGGGGGTACCTGCAAGAGACTCCGATGCTTAAGTTAGCACGGGTATTAAGCAGGTTTTTAGTAGAATCAGAGTATGAGTTATACCTGGGTGCTCCAGTGTATTTATACTAGTGTGGGCTGACCTTTCTGATAAGATAAGTTAGTTATCTTATCTTATCTTATCTTATTTTGAGTGAAGTCAGCTTATCTTTAAGGGAACCGCCTTTATCTTTATGGGCTTGGGTTGCCTTTGGATTTGGGTCGTGTTCCTCTATTTGGGCCCTTTATTGGGCTCTCCTGTCGATTTGGCCGACCTCTTTGAGAAGAGCTCGGGTAGCCTGACCTGAAGAGGTCGGTCGCTTTATCGCCAATCATCCCAGGTCGGATAGCTCGACCCAGGGTATGAACAGTGCCCCTGCTTGAGCTCGGTCTTTTTGTTGAGATCGAGTCTTTGACTTCGGTCCTTCTCTGGCGAAGCCGAACTCAAGCATTTTGTCGATTCCTTTCTTTGTAGAGCCTTTTTAAATGTGGAACGTTTTCCTTTAAAAGAGCGCGCTTTTATATCGGCGCTTTGGAAACGTGCGAGGGTTTCATACCCTCATTAATTGACTTCAAACGCCCCGTTTCCCTTGGTTTTATTTTGAATTTTGCCATCAGAAACAGTTTCTCTTCTTCGTTCCTCTTCGTAACTTCTCCCTTTACTCTCTCATTTTCTGTTTTTCCTTAGAGTTTCACAGTTTCTTCCTACGACGCCTGCTCTTCTACCACTTTCTATGGAAAAGGAGTGATTCTGGGTTTCTCCTTCTGTCTTCTTCCGGCAAATTTTTTCCATTCGAAGGGTGGCTCTGTCGCTTCTTGCTCTTCAGATTTCTTTTGAGGTTTTCTTCTATTTTCCAGGTTCGATTTTTCCTCCTCTGTCATTTTTATGCCTGAGTTTGATTTTTGCTTGGAGAAAGTTTGGATCTTTTTGCTTTTACTGCGCCTGATTGTTGCGTATTCTGGAGTTTCTTCGTATTTTTTCGCCTTTCCTGTTGCTTGATGCTTTTAGGGTTTTTTTTGCATGTTGTCTCCGTTTCTGCTTGTGCTTCTGATGATGGTTTTTTTCTTGGTTCAAAAAGGTTGTGTCTTTGACGATTCTCTGTTTAGCATGTTCGGTGTTGTCGAAGCTTTTTGCTGATAGACTGTAAAAAGACAGTGACTTTGACTTTTTGTACTTTCATGGAATCAGTGGTCTTCACCATCTCTGAAAAGATAAAGCAACAAAACCAAAGTTGCAAGTTAGAAAGAGATGGATCGACAAAACAAACAAAATAAACAAAGATAAAGCTAGCAAAGAAATCGCCAGCTACCCCTATTCAGTTCGAAGAAGGGAGGGATTCCCCAAGAACTTCTTCGTATCAAGATAAGGAGGCTCCCCCCAATTATCTTCTAGTACATGAACAAAAGCCTGCTCAACGTCATCCAACATCTCCCAAGTATACCTAGACACTACTACATTATGTTGCCAGGATAGGGGGAAGGCAGGTTCATTATTCTCATCCAAAAAGAAGAGCCGAGCTCCTTCAACAGCTCGGACCTTGAAGAAATAGTTCTTAAAATCCCTAAAATATTCATCATACACAGAAAAAACTTTCTTTCCCTGGGCAGCTCGGAAAGAAATCCAGGAAGCCTTCTTCTTAGCTGCCCTAGGTTTCGTCAAAACAAAAAGGTAAAGAAATAGAGTTTGAGAAGGTCGGACATCCAGTTCTTGGCACAACATTTGGAAGACTTTTATGAAGCCCCACGAGTTCGGGTGAAGCTGAGAACGGGCAACATTATAGGACCACAACAAGTCGGTCTCAAAGGAAGTAAAGGGAATGGTGATGTTCATTTGGCTAAAAAAGTAATCATAAGCATAAAAGAAGGGACGTTCCCCCTAAGTCAGAGAAGGAAAACAAACCCTCTCATCAGGGTCAGGCGCTACCAACTTGTAGTTTTTCTCCTGATCTCTACTACTACAAACCCTGTGATGTCTCCTAAGCTGCACGCAATACTCGGAATTAACCACAGAAACGCACATCAAGACGAGGGAGTCCAGCCAGTCAGACATCCCCTCGGAAACTTTGGAAGACGTCTCGACAATATTTTTACGAGAAGACATAGGTCAACTAGTCCTACATTAAGAAAAAGGAAAATGGGTTACTAATCAATAGCTCGGACAAATCAAGAGAGCAGCTCGGACAAATATGGATATAACTCAAACTAAAGCATACAAATGTTAGAAGGCAGGAACAGCAACAAAAGGAAACTCTAGGACTCACACCAAGGTCCAGGGGCATCCTTTGGAGGCAGTAACAGAATAAGGATTCAGGAAAAATCTAAAGTCTACGTTTCGACATCTATCAAACAAGAAAACAACCCTCCTTCAACAGCGACGCTTCGAAGAGAAAAGTCACAAATCACAAAGAGACATCAAAATTACCATCTTTTCAATCTATCAGCAAACCGGCAACATCAAACCCTCAAAAATACAACCTTTTAACAAAACAGTTCACTACTTCAAGCGATAAATAGAAGAAAGATCAAAATCCTTCTCTAACAGAAAAGCGAGAAAACCCTCACAGCACACAGTACAACAATGATCAGATGCAACAAATTCAGAAAAAGATCCAAACTTTTCGAACATCAAACATGAATTCAAGCAAAACCAAAACTTCTTTAAAATCAGAATAATGCGAACACAAAAAGAACGGCATAAAAAAGGGAAAGAAGAAGAAAAACCAATCTGCAGCAAAGAAGGAGACAATAAACTTATCAGGAGTTGAAGCAAACAAACGAAGCGACACCAGCAAATCACCTTTCGAGTAAAAGAAAAGAAATGCGAAGATGCGAATACAAGAAGGATAAGGAGAAGAGAAGAAGTTGCAGTGAGCGAGAGAAGAGAGACTGAAAAGAAACTTTGAAATTCAAAAGTGAGATACAAAGAGGGAAACGGCAGGGAGTTAATGAAATTTACTCTCGCATGTTTCCAAGGAAACACAAAAATACGCGTCGCAATTAAAAGGAGTGGGAAAAATGCTCTACATTCAAATCATTAATAGGAGCTCTACAACGGGATCAACAAAGAGTGCTCGAGCTCGGCTTTTTCAAAAAAAAAGAAGTCGAGGTCTAAAAAGACACGACCTCAAAAGGAAGACCGCACTCAAGCAGGGGAACTGTTCATGCCCTAGGTCGAGCTGTATCACCCGGGCTGGTTAAAGACAAGTCGACCGACCTCTTCGGATCAGGATTACCCGACCTCTTCATAAAAGAGTTCGGCCAAAACGCTACAGAGGCCCAAGTAGGCCCAAACAGAGGAACACGACCCGAATCTAAAGAAAGCCCAAACCTAGAAAGATAAGGGCGGTTCCCTTAAAGATAAAGATGACTTCACTCAAAGATAAGATAACTATCTTATCTCAAGAGAAGATCACTCCACACCATTATAAATATACTGGAGTACTCAGGTATAACTCATACTCTGATTCTACTAAAAACCTGTTTAAAGCCCATGCTAACTTAAGTATCGGAGTCTCTTGCAGGTACCATCACCCTCCGTTGACAAAGGATCAGCTACATCAGCACCACCACCACCGCCTCCAACAAGTCAGACATATCAGCTCCGGCCGCCACAGGCCCACAGCAGATCTCATCCGAGATCGACCTAACAGTTTCAGGTAACCCTCGGAACAATAACATTACTACTAAATATATTATATAAATAAAACTGCCCTATATGTACAAATTTTAAAAAATAAATTTTTACAATATATTTTCTATTTCCATGATTCTGATCTTTCTTTTCTTTTTTATAAATACTTGAAAAATATAACAAATTTAAACTAATTGATAAGTTATTAAAATTTAAAAATGACAGTTAATTTATACAAAATAAAAAATATAATTATCATTATGAAAATAAAAAATAACATTTTTTATATTAATTAGTAATATTTATTTTATTATTTAAAAACAAAAAATAATGATATTATAAAATATATACTTATGATTATTGTAATAATTTTTATTTATTTTCAATATTTTAACTTGTTACCAACATATTTGATTTAAAATTTTTTATATATTTTATGATTACTGAAAAGTTTAAAAAAATTAAAATTTATTACATTAATAGTAATAAATATTTTATATTATCAATAATATTGTTGTACTAGTACTATATGTTATTTAGTTATTGCAAGAGAGAAAAGTATATATTTTAAAAATAGAGGAGAGATGAGTATTATTTAGACATACTATAGGAAAAAAAATGATCATTTTTTCTTTACATTATGTCTAATTTACTACGTCGAATTAAAAGGGAAACTAACGGCTACTTATAAATAAAGCCCTTCTAACTAAGACTAGTATGCCCTAAGATTAATACTCATATGTAGTTGTTTGCTGGGAAACTATTAATTTTTTAATTTATTTATAGATAATACATATATCAGTTATAATCACAAATTATACTAATTTAAAATTAAATAAAAATAAAATTAAAAGTATTATTTTATTTGTGCTTTACGGTTTAATAGATATTATACTCAAATATAAATAGTGATTCAGCATTTTAGTCCTCAACATATCAAAATCGTCTTTATAATTCTTTCCTCATCAAAAAAGTTATAATACAGCCATATATTAGGGATAAATAAGATCATGGTTGAAGAAGATAAAAAATCAAACCCTAATCTTCTATTCATACTCATCAATTTAGGTACGTTTCTATATTTAAGTATTTTTTTTAATGATTTAATATAGATGGTCTTAAAATTTAAAAATTCAAATAATTTTTAGCAAATGATATCAGAATAATTGAAAATATTTAATTCTAGTATTTATTTTATTAAATCGAAAGTTGCCATTGTTAATCCTGGAATTCAAACTCGATTGGTGCAGATTTATGGTTATGCTATGCATCTTAGTTTCTGCTAAACAAAGGGTTTGGGGATCTTTTACATATGTTTGTTTTGGATAATAAAAACTTGTATTTTTTTTATTAAGTATTATTTTTTAAAGAGTTTGGCGCTTAATGTGTTGGGAATAAGGAGTATGACTACAATCTAATTAATTATATGTCAAATAATTTGTTATTGTTATTATATTAAAATGTTAATATAATAAGGTCCTTAATTAAATTTAGAGATTAATCATTGTGATAGTGATCATAATATTGAGAGATAAATCTTTTATAATTTAATCTAAATTGTTCTTGGTTATAGAATCATTAAAAAGGACATTAATAATCTAGAAAGATTAATATATATATAATGGTCTTCATTAGATGAAGATTAATAGATCTCATTTATTAAATTATATATATAGATGGTGCATATAAAGATATGACCAACTCACTCTGAAAATTTCTAATTGTTATAATTACCGCATATTTGTCAATAAGATATTCTCAAGATGAATATAGTAATAGAGTTTTTGACCTGCGACTATCATAGTAATTAACAATGTATTAATTATACTTTGATTCCGAACACCTAATACCCCAGGGTGCTAGTTGAATGGATATTGGGTATGATTTAAATACTTGTAGAATTAATGATTAGTCAATAAGGAATCCATCAACTCTCGATAAAGAGTTTGAGCTCTATAATTATAATGACTGAGATGAATAAAACCTTGGCCAAGGGGATTGAATGAATGAAGAAATGAGTTTCTTAGGTCATTCACAGTTCATTATAATAATGGTAACAAGTTAGAGTTTGACAATTAAACCATACTCTAAGGGTTAACCAAGAGCTGGAAAGATGGAAAGAATTATACTTTGTTCTTTTGAGGTTCTTAGTAAAAATCATACTATCGGGTCATTGAGGAGTGTTGCTAGACGCTAACCTTCATTAGTAAATTTAGTATGACTAATTTACTACCCGCTTAGTATTGAACCTATGAGGTCATACACTAACGAGTGTTCTAATTTTTGCTGTAGAATTATTTAATTAATTATTTGATTTGGTCAAATAAATAATTATATTAATTCAAATAGAATATTATTATATTTTTTTACTAGCACCAAGAATATAATAATAATATGATAATTGAGAATATTAAATGAGATTTGAGAATAATTAGTTATTCTATTTCTGAATTTGAATTATAAATTTGGATGAGATCCAAGTCGATTATGTTTTAAATTGTTATGATATGATTCATAAAATTTGAAAGATTCAGATTTGGAGTTACAAGATATGATTTTAATTTGAATTGAAATTCAAATTTAAAATTAATAACAAATCTCATACTATATATATTATGCCAAGAATAGAGGAATAACAAAAAAATGAGAATAAAAACACAAGAGTTTTATTCCTTTACCTCCATACACATAAACGTATGTGAGACTAATTCTTGGAGAAGAATTTTATGGCGTGCAAAGAGTTGCAAGAGGTTTCTCAATTTAGATTAGATGTCCATTGGTCAATGAGTTGACAGCAAAAATTGGTCTCAGTGTGGATACGCATAGAGTCTTTGTACAATCGAAGAATAAAGTTTTACTAAAGCGTCCAAAGGTATTTAAATCTGATCTACTATATAATTATTATTGGAATAAAATTTAAGTACAAAATAAATCTTTAAAATTACTTTCTTTTTTTTCGCTGCGTATTATGAACACATAGTGATCCTTCACAATGATTTAATCCTAATAATAGTTTATATATATATATATATATTCGGTTGGTCGGTTACCGGACGGTTCGAGTTTGGACTTCTGGGAAGTGGTAGGGGCTCGTCAGGTCGTGGACTGCCGGGCTTGTGTATGCGAGGTCCCAAGTACTTCGTGTAAAAAAAGGGGGTGTCACCTGCAAAGACACTCCGACGCTCTTGTCAATAAATGTGCAGGCGAAAAGGGGTGATGTGATATGTGACGTACCTTGGGAGAAGGGCAAATCCTTCCCCTTATATATTGTGTCAGGGGTGGGCCCTATAAGGACAGGCCCACTTTCTCTGGGACGTTCTCCCACAGCTGTGAATGAGCTGTATGGGACGCGTGTCCGGGTTGGCTGCGGGGCGCCTCACCCGTGATCGTCCGGGTCGGGTGGCGCTCGGGTCGGGCCAACCCGAAGAGGATTTGGGCCAGGCCGTAACAGTGCCCCCACGCGCCAGTGATAGTCGTGGGAGCTGTAAATCATGTTGCTTGTATGCGAAGTTTGTATTCGTAGGTTTTGATGAATGACAAACCAACAAACAACTTGAATGAACAAGCATGTTGAAAGATCAACCAACATTCAACGTTAAGGAATGAAGAGTTGAAAGCAACACAACAACAACAAGAAACTCAAGTCCACAACATTTGAAGACAAGTATAGTGTCTTAGGACTTAGGTAACTTCTTGTTAAGAACCAATTGCTAAATCTCTCAACACACACTCACAAAATGTTTTGATGCACATCTTGCAATTCGATGCTAGCCAAATGGTTTAAAAACTTGTTTTCAAAGGTACAAAAGCATAGGAATCGACTCCAACAAAGTTTGAGATCAATCCTAAGTATTTTGAAGTGATTTTAAGCCATTCTTTAAGGTTTGCATCGATGCACACTCATCTTGCATCGATGCAAAGCATGCGACGACTTGTTGCATCGATGCAAAGATGTTTGCATCGATGCAACCTAGCTGAAAATTCAAATTTCAACTTCAAAGACACATTTGCATCGATGCAAAGTGTTATGCATCGATGCAAATGATTCAAAAACATAAAAAACGGCTAGTTTTGACAAAAAGGCTCCATCCCATTAACTCCCCAACGTTTCTAAGGTTTGGGGAGTCTATAAATAGATGGATTGAAGCCTTATTTCATATATGTGAGTATTTACAAACTATCTTGTTCATATTCTTTCATTCTACACATTTTTAAGGTGTTATAATACACAATTTGAGAGAGCAATATCAATTGGTTCAATAGTGCCAAAAATTGTAATCATACACTCTTCTAGAGAGTACTCATTTCGTCTCAACAATTCTTTGAGAATTGTTTTCTTGAACACTTTGTAAATTGGAGTGTGATCTCCAAGGTTGAGTCAAGAGTTATAAACACTATAGTCGGTGAGGATACCAAAGAAGTATACTAAGTACTCAAGGCAAATCTTAGAGAAGGTATTTCTAAGTGGAGTAGGTTAGTATACGAGTGGTGATCATATACCGTGAGGTGTTAGAAACTAAGGACTCAGATTGTAAAAGGTTTTGCGCGAGCACCTTGAAGCTTGGCAATAGTGGAACTTCTCAATAGCGATTGAGAAAGAAAGTGGACGTAGGACAAGGATTGTGCCGAACCACTCTAAATAGCGTTTGCATCTCTCCAAACTCATCTCTTCAATATTATTGTCTTTTACCTTTGAGCAAATAAATTGTGATCGAAAAGTAGCTTCGTAAGTACTTAAGGAATAGCTTAAGTCCGATTGGTGAAAAGCTTGATCAATTTATTTGAGTTGGTGTCTATTGGAAAGTAAAAGCTCCTTATAAATGCTTAGCAATTGAGTTAAGCTCTTGGAAAAATACTAGTACAATAACACTTTTGTATATTGTCTTTAACTTTCGCAAAAAGATTCATTGTTGTTGCAATACTCAATTCACCCCCCCTCTTGAGTAATTGTGCATAGGTTCTACAAGAGCTATCAGTGGCGTGTTACTTCGCGTTTCATTCATCATCGGTAGGTCGGCCGCTCGTGGAAGGGACATGCCCCCTGCGTGCGTGTCTCTTGGTTGCTGAGGCAACCGTTTGTCGCTTCATTCCTCGCGCTGAGCATTAAATGCTCATAATGGGTTGCAAAACCTCGTGTGCAAATATTATTTTGCCCCCAAGTCTTTCGCGCTTTCTGAGTGGCAGATTTAAATAGTTTACCTCCCACTTTTCTTTTCTTTTTACGCTCCTGTTTCTTCCATTTCCTTGTTATCTCCCTCTTCTTCCCTCAGAAATGCTAGAGTGTTGTTGCAGTTTCTTCGAACATCTTTCTCTCATCCTTTCAGCTTTCGTAACAAATTCAGGTAATCCTTGGACTTTTCTCTTTTCTGCTCTGTTATTGTGTGTTTGCCGTTTGTATTTGCTTGTTCTTGCTGTCTTGTTTAGAATATGTTGCTATATGACCTTTTGATGCTAGGTAGGCGTGTTAGGGGAGGGGTACCATTCCAGGGTAGGTTTTTAGGTAGCTTTCGGGATAGGCGTAGCTTTGGCCATGCTTGATCTTAATTGTTGAATAGGATAAACGTAGTTTTTGGGTTTTTTCGGGCTCCCGACCTCATAGACTAATGGAGTGGTACCCCCACTGTAGGTATGCCTCGCATCGTCTCCCGGGCTTCCACCTCCGAGGCGAACTATGACCCCTACGCCTGGGTGACCTCAGACGTAAAGGACTCGCCGAACCAGATGGATCTAGAGGAGTTGACGGAGTTCCGACAAGCCGGGTATCTGTGCGGGGGGACAGATGAGGAGACCAATTACGAGACCTTCGTCCCTGTGCCTGACGAGCAATTGTACGAGATTAATTTCCGTTCTCCCCGGGTCGCCGACTGGATTTGGTTTTACAAAGCCATGTTCACCCAGGTCGACGTCCGCTTGCCGTTCTCCGATTTCTAGATGTCTCTCCTTAATCGGATATCCGTGTCGCCGTCGCAACTCCATCCGAACAACTGGGCTTCTATCCGCTGTTTCGAGGTGGTTTGTGAATATCTCGAGCTGCCGGCGTCAGTGGAGGTCTTCCTCTTCTTTTTTAACCTCACCAACCCCTCCAAACAAGGGAAAGCGAGGAAAGGGTTTTTGTCTTTCCAGTCTGCCCAAGGCCGGAGGATATTTGGCCTGTTCGAGGACTCTTATCATGGGTTCAAGGACAAATTCTTCAAAGTACGCCCTGTTAAAGGTCGCCATCCCTTTTGGTTATCGTTAGAGGGGGAACGCCTCATCCCGACTTATTGGAGTTTCGGGGCGGGGTCTAATTCTTTCATCAAGGTGACCTACAAAGGAATGTCCCCTGTAAATAAAAGGATTGACGATGTGTTGTTTGCTATTTTTGGAAAGAACCCCGTGAACCCCCACCTCCTCATGGGTGAACGGGAGTCCGCCAAGAATTATATTTGTGAGTTGTTCTGCCTTTGTGTTTTTGCATTGTTCGTGGTTTGGTTTGTTCTTCCCGACTTCACGACTAATGTATTTGTTTTTTTGTTACAGTGGAGATGTCTGACTCGGTGACTGGACTCGAAAATTTAGTCAAGACCTTCTTGGAGGACAGTGATGACGAGAAGGTCGACAAGAAGGACGCCGGGAAATCGGATGGCCCTTCTGGGGAGAAGGGGAATCAGGCTGTGCCCTCTCCCCAGGACACCGCAATGTCCGAAAAGAATTCGGCCGAGGTGCAGGCTTCCCCCATTTCCGAAGAGGCTGCCGTTGGCGGGCACTCATCTTCTACCCACCAAGACTATGATGATGTGGAACTTGTTCATACTCCTAAGAAGCGGAGGGCATCTGCCAGCCCGGAAGGAACTCTCACCATTATGGAACGAAATTTTGATGCTACGAAATTCATCAACTTCCAGCTTATCCCTGGCACAGAGGACCATTTCCATGGTACCGATTTGGCGGGTCAGGCGAGGTGGATGTATCGTACTCTGCTCCGCGGGGCTGTGATAGCTCGGAAAGCCGAGTTCGAGTTGTCGGGGATGCAGGCGCTTCGAAGGAGACTTGAATCCTCTGCCCAGACCAACAACGACTTCAAAGTTCAAGTCGAGTCACTCCGGGGGAAGCTGTCCGAGGTAGGGGAGAAGCTCAAGGCTGCCGAGGAGAAGGCGGCATCTGCCGAGGAGAAATTGAAGACTTCCAATGAGTCGGTGGCCCGTTTAGCCGAGCGGGAGATGTCCCTGGAGAGCCAGCTGAACGCCACTCAAGGTCGGGTGGCGGCCTCAGAGAAGGAGCGCAACCAGGCCGTTTCGTCGGCTAAGGCTGCCAAAGTCGAGGTCGAAGAGCTTAAGAGGAAGCACAAGGTGACCAAGGAGCAAGGGAAGAACGCAATCTTCATGACTGAGGATGCTCTGAAGGCTCAAGTGAAGGTCGTAGCCCCTGACTTCGATACGTCGGCTATCAGGGTCTTCAAAATGATCCAAGACGGCAAGATTGTCGACATGCCTCGGAAATGATTTCTTGTAACTTTGGTTTGGTGTGGATTTTTTGAACACTTCGTTGTGACTTTTTAACTTTATGCTTAATTGGTCGCTTGGTCGACTTATCATTATTATCATTTATCTTGCTTGGTGTTTTGTTTTCGTTACCGTCTTTTCGGGGTGGACCTATTGCTTGTGTCCGTTTTGCCGTTTGTGTTGGTAACCCGATTGAAACCGTTGTGGTTTTATTTTTGAAATCGTTGTGGTCTTATTATCGTGGCCGTTCGATATGGCTAGGGTTCTGTTGGCTTCCCGGTGTGATCAATCCCGGGTTGCCGTTTACGAGCACGATCTCGCGGGGTACGCGTTGGAAGATAATAGATGGAAGAATTTGGACAAGAGTTAGTCGTTAGCTAGACAAATTCATGAACACAGTAGGCATTTGATAAAAGTAAATAATTGGGAATTAACATTTGATTAAATTGAACCTCTACCCAACTTATCAGGCCGCTTGGTCGGTGCACCCAAGCTACGAATAGAACCTCTTCAGGTTACCTGCATTCCATGTTCTTGGGATTTCTCTGCCGTCGAGTCTTTCCAGCTTGTAGGCGCCTTTGCCGAGCACTTCTTTGATTCTGTAGGGACCTTCCCAATTTGCCGCCAGTTTTCCTTCTCCTGGGGTCGGTAAACCGACGTCGTTGCGTCGCAGGACGAGGTCTCTTTCCTCAAAATCCCTCCTGAGGACTTTAGTGTTGTAGCGCAGAGCTATTCTTTGTTTTAGTGCTATTTCTGACAAGTGGGTCATCTCTCTGGTCTCTTTCACCAGGTCTTTTTCCACCGCTTCGTCTACTCCTGCGAGAAGTAACCGTGGACTCGGTTCGCCAATTTCCACGGGTATTACTGCGTCGACCCCGTACGTTAGGCGAAAGGGGGGTTTTCCCGGTGGAGCTTTGCTCGGTTGTCCGGTAAGACCAGAGGACCGAAGCGAGCTCGTCTGCCCATGCGCCTTTCTTGTTGACTAAGCGCTTCTTGAGGCCTAGTAGGATGACTTTGTTTGCGGATTCCACTTGTCCGTTCATCTGGGGATGTTCTACTGAGGAAAACTTTTGTTTTATCCCCAGGCCGGTGAGGAATTCCGTGAACTTCTTGTCAGTGAACTGCGTCCCATTATCCGAAATGACGACCTCCGGGATACCGAAACGGGTTATCACCTGTCTCCACATAAACTTTCTACAATTGGATGAGGATATGTTGGCTAGTGGTTCAGCCTCTATCCATTTGGTGTAGTAGTCGATGGCGACTATGAGATATTTAACTTGTCCCGGGCCAACTGGAAAAGGCCCTAAGAGGTCAACTCCCCACTGAGCGAAAGGTCGTGTAGACATCAGTAGGCTCATCTCGGAAGCCGGCGCTTTGTGGAAGTTGGCGTTTTGTTGACACTTTACGCATTTTCTGACGAATTCTTTGGAGTCTCTCATCATTGATGGCCAGTAATATCCAGCTCGGATGAGCTTCCTTACTAGGGCTTTGCCCCCGATGTGGTAGCCGCAGCATCCCTCGTGGACTTCTCTAAGTACATAGTCCATCTGGTCGGGGTGTAACCACTTCAATAGGGGTTGGCTGAGCCCCTTTCTGAACAGTTGTCCTTGTATGACTGCATATTTGGCAGCCTCCCTTCTCAATGTTTTGGTCGCTTTCTCATCATCAGGCAGCTTGCCATGTTCAAAGAAGTTTGTGATGGGGTCCAGCCAGGAGGGGCTTGACTCCGTCAGATGGAGGGCAACTGTCGGTTCCTTCACCATGCCCTGGATGAGAGACCGGTTGCCAGCTCCCGGCTTCGTGCTTGCTAATTTAGATAGGAGGTCTGCCCGTGTGTTCCTTTCTCTTGAAACGTGTTGGACCGTGACCTCTTGGAACTGCCTGGTCAATTCTCTAACCTTTTCCAAATACTTTTGCAGGAGGGGGTCCCTGGCTTGATAGCTTCCGTTTACTTGCGAGGTGACGACCTGTGAATCGCTACACACTTCCAGCCTTGTTACCCCGACTTCTCGGGCTAGGGTCAGTCCAACTAAGAGGGCTTCGTATTCTGCTTGGTTGTTCGACACCGGAAATTCGAACTTAGATGATTGCTCGTAAATGACTCCCGCCGGGCTCTCTAAGATGACCCCGGCTCCCCCGGACGTCTGGTTAGAGGCCCCGTCTACGTGGAGCCTCCACCGTGTACCCGTTTCCTCGTGGGGGTCACCTGTTACCTCTACCAAGAAATCTGCCATCACCTGCGCCTTGATTGCATGTCGGGGCTCATACTGCAAGTCGTATTGGGAGAGCTCGATGGCCCAGGTCATCATCCTTCCAGCCAAATCAGGTTTTTGGAGTACTTGGCGAATTGCTTGGTCCGTTCTCACGACTACGCGATGGCCCTGGAAGTACTGCCTCAACCTTCGGGAGGAGGTTAGGAGTGCCAGCGCCAGCTTTTCCAGTTTGCTGTACCTCAGCTCTGCTCCTTGTAGAGCTCTGCTTACGAAGTAAATCGGTTGCTGAGCCTTCCCTTCTTCTCGTACGAGCACTGCTGCAAGGGCTTCCTCTGTTACTGCCAGGTAGAGGTAGAGTGGCTCTTCGGCCTTGGGCTTCCCGAGCACCGGAGGTGCTACTAGGATCTCCTTGAAGTGGTTGAATGCTTCTTCACACGCTGGGATCCATTCGAATGCTATCCCCTTTTTCATCAGATTGAAGAAGGGCAGAGCTTTTGCTGCCGATGCGCCGAGGAAACGGGATAATGCAGTCAGCCTTCCTGCCAATCGTTGGACGTCTTTGATACAACCCGGGCTCTTCATCTGGAGAATTGCTTTGCATTTTTCAGGGTTGGCTTCTACTCCTCTTTGGGTGATCATGAACCCTAAGAACTTCCCAGCTTCCATGGCAAAGGCGCATTTGAGCGGGTTGAGCCTCATGTCGTGTTGCCGGAGGGACGCGAACACGCCCCCCAGGTCGTTTAGGAGATCGTCGGGCCGTGTGGTTTTCAGACCAAATGGCATTACCTTGTAGCAGTAGATCCCTCCAGGCGTTATGAACGCTGTTTTGTCCTCGTCGGGTCGGTACATCGGTATCTGATTGTACCCAGAGTAGGCGTCCATGAAGCTCAGATATCGGTACCCCGCCGCCGCGTCGACGAGTGCGTCAATGTTGGGAAGGGGATAGCAGTCCTTGGGACATGCCTTATTGAGGTCGGAATAGTCTACACACATTCTCCACCTCCCATTGTGTTTTTTCACCAAGACCACGTTTGATAGCCAAGTCGAGTAGTCCAGTTCTCGGATGAACCCTGCTTCAAGGAGGCTGGCCGTCTGCCTGGCCACCTCCTCTGTCCTTTCCTGCAACATCTTCCTTCTCCTCTGGGCCACTGGCTTAGCCTCTGACTTGACGGCCAGATAGTGTGACATGAGCTGGGGATCTATCCCTGGCATGTCGGCTGGCGTCCAAGCGAAGAGGTCGGCATTCGCTCTGATCATCTCCATCAAAGGTTCTTTTAGTTCATGGGGGAGATTTCTATTTATGAATGTGAACTTCTCCTCCCCATCACCGACCCTAAATTTTTCCAAGTCCCCCTCTGGCTCGGGCCTGGGCTTGTTGTCTATTCTGGCATCCAGGTCGGCAAGAAAAACCCCTGATGCTTCTTTGGACTTTTTCCTGAGAGAGAGACTGGCGTGATCGCAAGCGACTGCCGTTTCCAAGTCCCCTCTGATGGATCCTACGGATCCGTCATCAGTAATAAACTTCATTACGAGCAGCTTCGTGCTAATCGCTGCCCCAAGATCGTTGATGGTTTTTCTCCCCAAGATGATGTTGTAGGCTGTGGAGTCTCGCAAGACTACGAAATTGGCCATTACTGTCCTTCGTCTCTGTCCTTGTCCCATGGAGGTCGGGAGGGAGATGATCCCATCCGGCTTGATGAAGTGGTCACCCAACCCTACCACACCGTGCTAGTGCGCAGTCCCAAGGCATCAAAAACGTTGTGAAACATGATGTTCGAGTCTGCCCCTGTATCCACTAGGATCCGTTTGACGAGGCCGGTTCCAACTCTGGCCGTGATGACCATGGGGGAACTTTCCGGTACCTCGTCGAACCATTGGTCCTTGGGGCCGAAGGAGATGGATGGGAGTCCCCGGGAACTTCTCGCGGGTGAGGAGGAGACAGCTAGGACTTTGGCGTCTTTCTTCTGTGCCAATCTCGACCTCGGGGCGGAATTCCTCGCTATTACCACGTTCACCACCGTGAGACCGTGGTCGTCCCCCTCTGGTTCTTGGCATTGTCTTGTCGCCCGGGGCCTGTCCTCGCCCTCGTGATCGCGATTCCGTCTCCTCGGCTCCCTTATGAGGTGGGAGAATTCGGCAAGCTTTCCGTCCCTGATTGCTTGCTCCAGGGAATCCTTCAGGTCAAAACAGTCTTGGGTCTTGTGCCCGTATCCCTTGTGATATTCGCAGTAAAGGCTTTTGTTTCCCCCCGTTCTGTCCTTCAGAGGTCGGGGTCTCGACAGTATCCCCTTCTCGGCTATCTGTTGATAAACTTCCGTGATTGGTGCCGTGAGGGGGGTGTAGTTGGTGAATTTTCCTACTCGGGGAAATGGCTTTGGCGTCTTACTTGGACCGCCGTCCCTGGCGTGTTCCTTTTGTCTTTCTCTACCCTCGTAGTGGCGGGTTTGGTTGTAGGGGGGTTGCCGTTTGTTGGCAGCCACGACCCGGCTGACTTCTTCATCGTTAATATACTCCTTAGCGATGCATTGGATCTCCTGCATTGTCCATACTGGCTTTGTGGTAAGGTGCTTCCTGAAGTCCTCGTTCAGGAGCCCATTCGTCAAGCACAAGCTCGCCACCGAGTCCGTCAACCCATCGATTTCCAAGCATTCGTCGTTGAAGCGATCTAGGTATTTCCTGGTAGGCTCCCCGGCTCTCTGGGTCACCCCCAGCAAATTGATCGGGTGCTTGGCTTTGGCAATCCTGGTCGTGAACTGATCCATGAATTCATGGCTGATGTCGGAGAAGCGGGTTACCGAGCCTTGCGGGAGGTTATTGAACCACCGTATTGCAGGTCCCGCCATGGTGACCGGGAAAGCGCGGCACCTTACCTCGTCTCCTACTCCCTCTAAGTTCATCCTGGCCTCAAAGGCCGTGAGGTGTTCCAGCGGGTCTTGCGTTCCATCGTACCTCATGTCCGTTGTCTTGTCAAAGTGTTTTGGCAGCTGGACCTCGAGTATGGAACGGTGGAATGGGGTCGCTCCCATTATTACGGGTCCTCGTATTCCCGTCGTTCTCCCGACGAGTGTCCTCATCCCCGCGGTTTGCGGTACGCCGCCTCTCACGTCTGGCGTAAATGACGGGGTCATGACGTCTTCTCGCGCGCCCTCTCTCCCCGGTGCTTTCGGAGTCAGCTTGGGGGGTAGGCGTACGTCTGGAGCGACTCCTGGAGCGAGAGCGGGAGTGACTCTGCTCTGGGGTGTGTTGGTCGCGTTCCCTATCTGCTAGTCGGCGTTCCAAGTCTTGCATTCTATGGCGTAGCTATTGCATTATTCTGGCGTGGTTGTCGCCAGTCCCCCCGAAGGGGCATCCCTCGTGTGATTGTGTTGCGTTCCTCGGAGGCGACCTTGGATGTTGTCGGGTTTCCGTCGCGGCGGCGTCGCCTCCGGGCACGGCCTCGCAGCCTGTCCCAGTCTGGACTAGCACGAAGTCCATGAACGAGTCCCCACAGATGGCGCCAATGTTCGGTTGGTTGGTTACCGGACGGTTCGAGTTTGGACTTCTGGGAAGTGGTAGGGGCTCGTCAGGTCGTGGACTGCCGGGCTGGTGTATGCGAGGTCCCGAGTACTTCGTGTAAAAAAGGGGGGTGTCACCTGCAAAGACACTCCGACGCTCTTGTCAGTAAATGTGCAGGCGAAAAGGGGTGATGTGATATGTGACGTACCTTGGGGGAAGGGCAAATCCTTCCCCTTATATATTGTGTCAGGGGTGGGCCCTACAAGGACAGGCCCACTTTCTCTGGGACGTTCTCCCACAGCCGTGAATGAGCTGTATGGGACGCGTGTCCAAGTTGGCTGCGGGGCGCCTCACCCGTGATCGTCCGGGTCGGGTAGCGCTCGGGTCGGGCCAACCCACGGAGGATTTGAGCCAGACCATAACAATATATATACGGATTGGATTTTAGAAACAATTTCGAACAAACAAGAACTATTTTGTATCACAAATTATTTATGATTTTTCGCAAATGAAGACGTAATTTCTTATATGGTAAAAAATAGATATGAAGTTGCATCGTATATAATATGTATATTTAGTGTCCATAAATCAAGATTTATTTTTAAAATGTTAGAAAACATTGTTTATCAATACGGTATATATGCATTGTCCTTTATACATATATAATATGTGAGCTGTATATTTATGTTATTTGTGATATTGTTTATTTTATAGATTTAGTGACATTATTTGTGATATTCTTCATATAAAGTTGATAGTAAAAACTTACTAGATGGTTTGACTAAATCATCTAATATTATACATAAATTTTTACTATGTCCTAATCTCTCAAGCATGCTATCAGTGTCTATAAAATGGAGTGTTAGTAAATTTAGTTATGATCAAAATATTTTGTCTTGTCTCCTTGAACACAAAATTCTCAAAGTTTTACCTAATAATGAATTGAATTTATACCATTTTAAAATTATAATAAATTTTAATTTATTTTTATTTGTTAATTGAGTCATTGCCACGTCAAATTTTAAATATCATTGTTATTGCATTTTACAATTAAAGTCTAAAAAACGTAATATTTTATCTATTCTATACTTGTTTTATTTTTTGTTGTTACATTTGTTATTGTATGAAAAATACTTTAATTTCTATAATAATTTCTATCTAAATATAGTTACAAAATATATAACAAAAATTAAATTACATTATAATTTGTTTCTTTTCTCGTGATATTAAAATCAAAAAATATAACATAAATATATGTATCAATTAATATGTTCGGTATATTATATTTACTAATTTATTTTAAATAAATATATTAAAAATTAGAGTTTCATATTAAAAGAATTTAAATTTTGGTATACATAAGCTTTTAAAAACATAATAAACATACCGGCTTTTAAAAATAACAAAAACACAAGAGTCTAAAATAGTCCATATTTACAAAGCTCCATTGATAGGCCCACCAAAATCCCCTTGTATGAATCAATCAAATGGGCTATGAACCCCAAATCATATGAAGATCATCACTATATCTAACGGAGCCCAACATTGATAACCGTTACATCATTTTATGGAAACCAACGGGACTTTTTCTGTTTCTATTTCACTTAACGTCAACCAAGCTCTGTTACATGTTCAGCGAGCCCTGCAAGCTGCTCCCAAAGGACCAGCATGATACCACATGTCATTCTAGTATTCAACCACGGTAAATATATATAAAGAGTATCTGTACGTTATAAAAATCCAAAATTTAAACTTAGATTGAACTTCATACTTACAACTCAAAACACTAGACCACCTCTGGTGGCCTAAGTAGAAGTTAATTTGTTATATGTAAAATTGGTGATATGCAATAATATCTTAGTTTTGAACTTTATCGTAGTAGCTTGTTATTCCCATTGGCATGATTGATTGTGGTTATTATATGAATGGGAAAAATATAATTTTTACCTCTGAAATTTTTTAAAAATTTTAAAAATATTTTTTATTTTTTGTTTATTTTAATTTTGTTTTAAAAATTTTGTATTTACATTAAATATATTTCTAATAGCTAAGTTTTCAATTAGCTTAAAATCAACTCAATAACTTCAAAAAACAATTTTTAATACAAGTAAATTATATACAAAATTTGAGTGAAATATTAAATTAGTCTTCTACATTTGGATGTAATCTTATTTTAGTCCTTAAGGTTTATAGTGTCCTATTTGAATTCAAAAAAGTTTCACTTAGTTTCAATGTAATCCCACCGTGAGATCAAAGTTAAATAATCAACGGAAGGGTTAAGTACTAATTTCGTTCTTAAGGTCTGAGGCGAAAATCAAATTCATTCCCGACCTTTTTTTGTTATTAAAATCATCCCCAATATTACAAAACGTTAAAAAATCGTCATTTCTACTTCAATTATATTTTTTTTGACTAAATTACCATTCATTATTAATAAAAATAATATTAAAAAAATCAAAATCCCACCCCACCCACTCCCCAGTATTTTTTCGGTCTCTCCCCCCACCCCTCCCCCAATCCCCTTCCTTCAACTCTTTACCATCACCCTCTTCTTCTCACCTTCGTCGCAGTAATTACCACAGCCGGAAGGACACCCACCCCTCTTCCCCTTCCTCTTCTCACTCTTCTTTCTACTCAAAGAACAGGAAGGTCTATCAAATCAATTTATAGCAGGCTTAAAGCCAAAGAAGGTCGGATTAGAGAAAATTTGATGGGGAAAAGAGTTGGTTTTTTCTGCTCGAACGGTTATTACACCAGACCCGAACATTAACATTGATGAACTCGGAGTGCCATGGAGTATTGCTTTGAACCTTACATACCCTGAGACTGTGCTTTTAAAACATTTTGTATAATTATTAACCAAACAAAGAATTTTAACTTACAAAAAAAATTTAATTTCCTTCTTCTTTTTTAAAGGATGTATTTATGAACATTCTAATGTGGTGGGAAGATTTCGACGAAAATGTTCCTACACCAGCAATATTGAAGCCAGAACCATTGTGACTGGAAACAAGTTTTCAATCTTATTATTCCCAAGCAAATAAATTTAACTAGGTATTCTAGCTGGCATGATGATAACGAAGGAGGATCATCAATAACTCCAGGGGATACTATGGTCAGAATTGAAAAAGGGAAAATACTTACCGGAACTCTTTGCAAAAAGACACTTGGAGCATCTACTGGAAGTCTCATTCATGTCATTTGGTATGCAACATCATTATATAAAATGTGTTCGGTAGGTTTTGGGTTGATTTCCTGGTTAGAGAAGGGGAGGTCGTCTAGCCGCACGTCTTTGGGCTGAGGGTAGGCGAGGTCCCGAGCTCTTCGGATGTAAAGGGGGGTGTTACCTGCAAAGACACTCCGACGCTCAAGTCAGTGAAGTGTGCAGGCGAGTAAAGATTGAGTGGTATGTGACGTACCTTGGGGGAAGGGCAGGACCTTCCCCATATATACCATGTCAGAGGTGGGCCCATCAAGGACAGGCCCACCTTCCCTGATGCTCCCTTCTCACAGCTGTAGCGTAGCTGTCAGGTATGCGTGTCCGGGTCGGCGACTGAGTGTCTCCTACCCGACCATCCGGGTCGGGTGGTGCTCGGGTCGGGCCGGCCCGATAGTGGTTTGGGCCAGGCCGTAACAGTGCCCCCGACGCGCCGATAACGACCGTGAGGATCGTTGGTGGCGTGTCATCTCTCCTTTTTTGCGTTGTCGCCGGGTCATCTGTCCGTGGAGGGGACGTGCTTCTTACGTGCGTGTCTGTTCGTTGTTGGAACGACCGCTTGTTGCCTCGTTCATCGCGCGGGGTATTTAATACTCATAATGGGCTAGAAAACCCTGTATGCAAAGACTATTTTGCCCCCAAGTCTTTCGCGCTTCCTGGGTGGCAGTTTTAAACAGTTTTGCTTGGATTTTTCCCTTCCCACTCTTGCTCCTGCTATCTCCCCGCTATCTCCCTCAAAAAATCTCAGAGCGTCGTTCTAGCATCCTCGTGCATCTTTCCTTCTTCCTTCTCAGTTTTCGCAACCAATTTAGGTAATCTTTGATCCTTTCTCTTTTCTGCTTCATTGTTGTACGTTTGTTGCTTGTATTTGCTCCGTATTCTTGCTGTTTTGTTTGATTTTTGTTGGTAGATGGCTCATTAGTGTCAAGTAGATGCGTTAGGGGAGGGGTACCATTCCAGGGTAGGTTTTTAGGTAGCTTGCGTGATAGATGACTTTTAGCCATGCTTGATCTTAACTGTTGAATAGGACGAACATAGTTTCTGGGCTTTTTCTGGACTCCCGACCTCATAGACTAACGGGGTGGTACCCCACTGTAGGTATGCCTCGCATCATTTCCCGGGCTTCTCCTTCTACCGCGAATTACGATCCCTATGCCTGGGTGACTAAGGATGTGAAGGACTCGCCAAATCAGATGGACGAGGAGGAGTTGACGGAGTTCCGGCAAGCCAAGTATCTATGTGGGGGGACAGACGAGGAGGCCAATTATAACGTCTTCATTCCTGCCCCCAACGAACGGCTGTATGAGATTAATTTCCACTCCCCCGAGTTGCCGACTGGATTTGGTTTTACAAAGCCATGTTCACCCAGGTGGGCGTTCGCATACCGTTCTCCGACTTCCAGATGGCGCTTCTTAATCGGATATCCGTGTCGCCGTCGCAGCTTCATCCGAACAGTTGGGCTTCTATCCGCTGTTTCGAGATGGTGTGTGAATATCTCGAGCTGCCGGTGTCTGTGGATGTCTTTCTCTTTTTCTTCAACCTTACTAACCCTTCTAAGGAGGGGAAAGCAAGGAAAGGGTTCTTATCTTTCCGATCTGCTCAGGGTCGGAGGATATTTGGCTTGTTCAAGGACTCTTATCATGGGTTCAAGGATAAGTATTTCAAGGTTCGCCCCGTCAAAGGTCGCCATCCCTTTTGGTTGTCGTTGGAGGGAGAACACCTCATCCCGACGTATTGGAGCTTCGGGGCGGGGTCCAACACCTTCATTAAGGTGACCTATAAAGGGATGTCTGCCGTAAATAAGAGAATTGCCGACGTGTTGTGGGCGGTCTTTGGAAAGAACCCCGTGAACCCCCACCTCCTTATGGGTGAACGGGAGGTCGCCATGAATTATATTTGTGAGCTATTTTGTCTTACTTTTGTGTTGTTTATCGTTTAATTTGTTATCGCCGACTTCACGACTGACGTATTTGTTTGTCTGTTGCAGTGGAAATGTCTGCTTCGGTGACTGGGCTCGAAAGTTTAGTTAAGACCTTCTTGGAGGATAGCGACGAGGAGAAGGCTGACGAGAAGGTTGCTAGGAAGCCGGAAGACCCTACCGAGGAGAAGGAGGATCAAGCTGTACCTTCGCCTCGGGACACCGAGATGTCCAACAAGAACTCTACCGGGATGCAAGCTTCTCCTATTCCCGAGGAGACGGCCGGTATTGGGCAGTCGTCTTCTACCCATCGGGAGTATGATGATTTGAAGCTTGTCCCTACTCCCAAGAGGCAGAGGGCATCCTCCAGCCCGGAAGGTACTCTCACCGTGATGGAGAGGAACTTCGATGCTGGGGCCTTTATTGATAATCAGCTGATTCCCGGTACGGAGGATCACTTTCTTAGTACCGAACTCGTGGGGCAAGCGAGGTGGATGTACCGTATCCTTTTCCAAGGAGCGGTGATAGCTCGGAAGGCCGAGTTCGAGTTGTCGGGCATGCAGGCTTTGCGAAGGAAGCTCGATACCGCTGTCCAGGCCAATAACGAATTCAAGGTCCAGGTCGAAAAGCTTTAGGAACAACTGGCCGCGGCAGAGAAGGGGCGCAAGGATGCCGAGGAGAAGGCTGCATCTTTTGAGGAAAAAATGAAGGTCTCCGATGCCACCGTCTCCCGTTTAACCGAGCGGGAGATGACTCTAGAGAGCCACCTTAACGCCGCGCAAGGTCGGGTGGTCGCTATGGAGAAGGAGCGTGACGCGGCCTTCTCGTCGGCTGAGGCTGCGCGAGCAGAGGTCGAAGAGCTGAAAAGGAAATATAGGGCGGTCAGGGAGCAGGGGAAGAATGCGATCTTTATGACCGAAAAGGCTCTTAAGGCCCAGGTGAAGGTCGTGGTCCCAGACTTCGACACATCGGCTATTAGGGTCTTTAAAACAATTAAGGACGGCAAGATTGTTGACATGCCCCGAAAGTGAACTCCTTTAACTTGCGTTTTTTATGTGGATTTGTAGAACACTTGTTGAGATCGTTAACTTTTGTTATACTTTAGTGGCCGCTTGGTCGGCTTACAATTATCGCCTTTATCTTGCTGTTTAGTAGTATTTTGTTTTGTTACCGTTCTTTCGGTGTGGACTTATTGCTTGTGTCCGTTTTGCCGTTTGTGTTGGTAACTTGGTTGAAACCGTCTTGGTCTTATTATCACGGCCGTTTGTTATGGCTTTGATTCGATTGGCTCCCGGGGTGATCAGTCCCGGGTTGCCGTTGAAGAACGCGATGGTGTGGGATACATATTGGGGAATAGTAGATGGGAGAATTCAGACAAGTAAATATTAATCGTCAGCTAAACAAGTTTATGAACATGGTAGGCACTTAATAAAAGTAAATCACTGGAAATTAAAAGGTTATCTAGCTCGTCAGGCCGCTTAACCGGTGTACCCAAGCTACGAATAAAATCTCCTCAGGTTACCTGCATTCCATGTTCTCGGGATTTCTTTGCCGTCGAGTCTCTCCAGTTTATAGGCGCCTTTGCCGAACACTTCTCTGATTCTGTAGGGACCTTCCCAGTTTGCCGCCAGCTTTCCTTCTCCTGGGGTTGGTAGCCCGATGTCGTTTCGTCGCAGGACGAGGTCTCTTTCCTCAAACTCCCTTCTGAGGACCTTGGTATTGTAGCATAGGGCTGTTATTTGTTTCAGTGCTACCTCCGACAAGTGGGCCATCTCTCTGGCCTCGTCCACCAGGTCTTTCTCCACCGCTTCTTCTACTCCCGTCAGAAGTAGTCGCGGGCTCGGTTCGCCAATCTCCACAGGTATCACCGTGTCGATCCCGTATGTTAGGCGAAAGTAGGTTTCCCCTGTGGAGATTTGCTCAGTAGTTCGGTAGGACCAGAGAACCGAGGCGAGCTCGTCGTCCCATGCGCCTTTTTTGCTATCTAAACGCTTCTTGAGGCCTAGCAGGATGACTTTATTTGCGAACTCCACTTGTCCATTTGTTTAGGGATGTTCAACCGAGGAGAACTTCTGTTTTATCCCCAGGCCGGTGAGAAACTCTGCAAACTTCTTGTCGGTGAATTGTGTCCCATTATCCGAAATGACAATTTCCGGGATGCCAAACCGGGTTATCACCTGCCTCCACATGAACTTTCTACAATTGGATGAGGATATGCTGGCCAGCGGTTCAGCCTTTATCCATTTGGTGTAGTAGTCGACGGCAACTATGAGGTATTTGACTTGTCCTGGGCCAACCAGGAAGGGTCCCAAGAGGTCGACTCCCCATTGTGCAAAAGGTCGGAAAGACGTCAGTTTGCTCAGCTCGGAAGCTGGCGCCCTGTGGAAGTTGGCGTTCTGTTGACACTTGGCGCATTTTTTCACGAATTCTCTGGAGTCATTCATCATTGACGGCCAGTAATATCCAGCTCGGATGAGCTTCCTTGCTAGGGCTTTGCCCCCGATATGGTGGCCGTAGCATCCCTCGTAGACTTCTCTGAGCACGTAGTCCGTCTGGTCGGGATGTAGGCACTTCAGCAAAGGTTGGCTGAGTCCCTTTTTGAATAGCTGGTCCTGTATGACCATGTACTTGACAGCCTCCCATCTCAACGCTTTGGCTTCCTTCCCCTCCCCAGAGAGTTTTCCGTTTTTCAAGAAATCGGTGATGGGGTCCATCCAAGAGGGGCTCATCTTGGTCAGGTGTAGAGTGACTGCGGGCTCTTTCGTGATGCCTTGAATGAGGGAGCGATTGCCGGTTCCAGGTTTCGTGCTTGCCAGCTTGGATAGGAGGTCTGCTCGTGTGTTCCTTTCCCTTGGAACGTGTTGGATCGTGATCTCCTCAAACTGTTTGCTCAGCTCTTTGACCCTTTTCAAGTATTTTTGCAGCAGCGAGTCTCTGGCTTGATAGCTTCCATTTACTTGCGCGGTGACGACCTGCGAGTCACTGCTTACTTCCAACCTTGTGGCCCCGACTTCCCGAGCTAGAACCAAGTCCCCCAGAAGGGCTTCGTATTCTGCTTGGTTGTTCGATACGGGAAACTCGAACTTAACCGATTGTTCATAAATAACTCCGGCCGGGCTTTCTAGGATGATCCCGGCGCCCCCGGACGTCTGGTTGGAAGCTCCGTCCACATGGAGCTTCCACTGTGTGCCCGCGTCCTCGGTTCCGGTTACTTCCACTAGGAAGTCCGCCATTGCTTGTGCCTTAATCGCGTGTCGGGGTTCGTAGCTCAGATCGTATTGGGACAGCTCGACGGCCCAGGTCATCATCCTCCCCTCCAAATCAGGTTTTTGGAGCACCTGACGGATCCCTTGGTCCGTTCTCACGACCACCTGGTTACCCTGGAAGTATTGTCGTAGTCTGCGGGAAGAGATCAAGAGCGCTAGTGCCAGTTTCTCCAGCTTGCTGTACCTAAGTTCTACCCCCTGCAACGCTCTACTTACGAAGTAGATCAGTTGCTGAGCCTTCCCTTCTTCTCGCACTAGCACCGCTGCAAGCGCTGCTTCTGTTATGGCTAGGTATAGGTAGAGTGGTTCTCCAGCTCTGGGCTTCTCGAGCACAGGGGGTGCTGCTAGGATTTCTTTGAAGTGGTTGAATGCTTCCTCGCACGCAGGAGTCCATTCAAACGCTATTCCTTTCCTCATCAGGTTGAAGAAGGGTAGGGCCTTTGCTGCCGACGCACCGAGGAATCGGGACAACGCGGTGAGCCTTCCCGCCAGCCGCTAAACGTCTTTGATGCAACCCGGACTCCTCATCTAGAGTATCGCTTGGCACTTTTCGAGGTTGGCTTCCACTCCCCTTTGGGTTATCATGAACCCCAGGAACTTTCCGGCCTCCATGGCAAAGGCGCACTTAAGCGGGTTGAGCCTCATGCCGTGTTGTCAGAGGGATGTGAACACATTCTCCAGGTCGCTTAGGAGGTCATCAGGTCGGACGGTCTTCGCAAGGATATCATCCACGTAGACTTCCACCGTTTTTGCCGATAAGATCGCTGAATATTTTGTTCATCAGCCTCTGGTACGTCGCCCCCGCGTTTTTCAGGCCAAAAGGCATCACCTTGTAGAAGTAGGTCCCTCCTGGCGTTATGAACGCCGTTTTATCCTCATCTGGCTGGTGCATCGATATTTGGTTGTAGCCGGAGTAGGCGTCCATGAAGCTCAGATACCGGTACCCCGCGGCCGCGTCAACGAGTGCATCAATGTTGGGGAGGGGATAGCAGTCTTTGGGACATGCTTTGTTGAGATCAGAGTAGTCTATACACATCCTCCATCTCCCATTGTGCTTTTTTACCAGGACCACATTTGACAACCAGGTAGAATAGTCCAGTTCCCGGATGAACCCTGCTTCAAGGAGGCTGGCCGTTTGTCTAACCACTTCCTCTGCCCTTTCCTCTGATATTTTTCTTCTCCTTTGAGCCACTGGTTTGGCTTCCGGCCTGATGGCTAGGCGGTGTGACATGAGCCCGGGGTCTATCCTCGGCATATCGGCAGGTGTCCAGGCAAACAAATCGCCATTGGTTCTAATCATTTCCATCAAGGGCTCTTTTAATTCATGGGGGAGGTTCCTATTCACGAACGTGAACTTATTCTCCGTGTTCCCGACCCTAAACTTCTCCAGGTCCCCCTCTGGTTCGGGCCTGGGCTTGTCGTCAATTCTGGCATCCAAGTCGGCGAGAAATTACCCCGATGCTTCCCTGGATTTCTTTCTTAACGAGAGACTGGTGTTGTCGCAAGCGACTGCCATTTCCAGGTCTCCCCTCACAGATCCTACTGACCCCTCTTCAGTTATGAACTTCATTACCAACATCCTTGTGCTGATGACTCCTCCTAGGTCGTTGATGGTCTTTCTCCCCAGGATGATGTTGTAGGCGGTGGAGTCTCGTAGGATCACGAACTCCGCCATTATCGTTCTTCTCCCCTGGTCTTGTCCCAATGAGGTCGGCAGGGTGATTATGCCATCCGGCTTGATGAAATGGTCGCCGAGCCCTACGACGCTGTGCTGGTGAGTCTGTAGGTCGGCGTCCCGTAGGCCTAAAGCGTCGAACACATTGCGAAACATGATGTTCGAGTCTACCCCCGTATCTACAAGGATTCGCTTGACAAGGCCGATTCCTACTCTGGCCGTTATGACCATGGGAGGGATTTTTCCGACTTCGTCGAACCATTGATCCTCCGGGCCGAATGAAATGGACGGGTGCTTCCTCGTGCTTCGTGCGGACGAGGAGACGCCAGAACTTTGGCGTCTTTCCTGTGTGCCGACCTTGACCTGGGTGCCGCATTCCTAGCTGTTACCACGTTCACTATCGTGAGGCCTCGGTCGTTGTCCTCTGGTTCTTGGCGTCGCTTTGCTGCCCGTGTCTTGTCTTCGCCGTCCTGGTCACGATTCCATTATCTCGGCTCTCTAATGAGATGGGAGAATCCAGCTAGCTTTCCATCCCTGATCGCTTGTTCTAATGCGTCCTTTAGGTCGAAGCAATCCTGTGTCTTGTGCCCGTAGCCCTTGTGATAGTCACAGTAGAGGCTTCGGTTTCCCCCCGTTCGTTTCTTTAGTGGTCGGGGCTTCGACAAGATCCCCTTTTCAGCGATTTGTTGATAAACTTCCATGATTGGTGCGGTAAGGGGAGTGTAATTGGTGAACTTCCTGACACGAGGAAACGGTCTGGGTGTCCTGCTCGGACCGCCGTCCCTGGCGTGTTCCTTTTGTCCTTCTCTGCTCCCGCGGTGCCGGTCTTGGTTGTAAGAGGGCTGCCGTTTGTTGGCGGCCACGACTTGGCTAACTTCTTCGTCGTTGATGTACTCCTTGGCTACACATTGAATCTCTTGCATGGTCCACACTGACTTCGTGGTGAGGTGCTTTCTGAAGTCCTCGTTCAGGAGTTTCTTTGTCAGGCACAAGCTCGCAACTGAGTCTGCCAGCCCGTCTATTTCCAGGCACTCGTCGTTGAATCGGTCTAGGTATTTCCTGGTTGGCTCCCCGGGCCGCTGGGTCACTCCAAGCAGGTTGATTGGGTGCTTTGCTTTTGCAATTCTTGTCATGTATTGGGCTAGGAAGGTATGGCTAATGTCCGCAAAACTGGTCACTGAGCCCTGCAGGAGGTTATTGAACCACCGTATTGCGGGTCCCGCCAGGGTGACTGGGAAAGCGCGGCACCTTACCTCGTCTCCCACTCCCTCCAGGTTCATCCTGGCCTCAAAGGCCGTGAGGTGTTCCAGCGGGTCCTGCGTTCCGTCATACCTCATGTCCGTTGGCTTGTCAAAGTGTTTTGGTAGCCGGACTTCGAGGATGGAACGATGAAATGGGGTCACTCCCATTATCACGGGTCCCCGCGTTCTCGTTGTTCTCCCTTCGTCGTCCTCCTGACGAGTCTCCTCGTGGTTGCGATCCGTCATACGCCGCCTCTCGTGCCTGGCGTAGATGAGGGGGTCGTTGCGTCTTCTCGCGCGTCCTCTTTTCCCAGCGCTCTCGGATTCAGCCTGAGGGCTGGCTATGCGTCTGGAATGGCTCCTTGAGTGAGAATGAGAGTGGCTTTGCTCTGGGGTGTGCTGGTCGTTTTCCCGGTTCGCTAGCCGGCGTTCCAAGTCTTGCATCTTGTGACGTAGTTCCTGCATTATTCTGGCGTCACTACAAGAAAAAAGCCCTGTCGGAACACTTTTTTTGCCACGCTTTTAAAGCGTGCCCAAAAGTGGTCAATGGCCACGCTTTTGCGAGGGTGGCCACTGAAATGTGATTTGGCCACGCTTTTTTTTGTTTCGCTTAAAAAGTGTGGCTATAGAGGGAAATCGGCACGCTTTTATGAGGGTAGCCAATAATTTGTGATTTGGCCACGTTTTTTTTTGTCACACTTAAAAAGCGTGGCCATAGAGAAAAACCGGTACGCTTGCAAAGCGTGACTAAGTAGTCTTCCAATTGTCACCTTTTTAAAGCGTGCCCATATCCTGTGTTTATTTAGACACCCTCAAAAAACGTACCCATAGAATTCCATCCTTCCAAAATTTTGTTTCCACCCAATTTTTTTCACACTTCACTTCTTTTTTCTAATTGTTAACATATAAACCAATTTTTTTCACACTTCACTTCTTTTTTCTAATTGTTAACATATAAACCTAGACTAAAAGTAATAACATTAACAACATACACTTGTTTCAAAAATCATTTAGGCCTTGTTTGGGTGAATTTCTAAGAAAAGATCTTTTTTCGAGTTATCTTTTTTTAAAAGATCTTGTGGAAAAGTAAAAGTAATTTTATGTTTGGGTATCTCATGCAAAAAGATCTTTTTATCTATCAATTATGTTTGGATATAACAAAATAAAAGTATTTTTTTGTTTATTTATTACATGAAAAACATCTTTTTTTTAAGGAAAAAAGATCTTTTAAAAAAAGATGTAAATTACAGCTTCTAAAAAAAGATGTTTTTCTGATTTTTCTAGTGCTTTTACTTTTACTACTCGAAATTTGCCAAACACGCTAAAAAATAAAAAAAGATCTTTTTTCATTGAAAAAAGATCTTTTTTTATCAAAATAATGGCGCCCAAACAAGCACTTAACCTAGCTCGCCGTCACTCACCCTTCTCATCTCTGCAACCCTAACACAGCCATAACTCCCTCTTCCAACAACGCCGCTGTCTCCCTCTCTCAACCCGTCACAACCCCTCCCTCCAACCCATCGCAGCACCTACGTCCATCCCTCCCTCCTTGCTCATGCCCCACGCCACCATCTCCCTCTCTCACACGCGTCGCGCCAACCGTCAGCACCACTCGTCAGCGCAACTCGTCAGCGCCGCTCGTCAGCAGCAACCCGTCAGCGCCAACCTTCATTCTGCTAGTGCCGACGTCTATGGTGTTTATCCATGAATCGGCGGCAGGATCTGGAAGGAAACGATCGGTGGCATCTCCGTCGAGCTCGGCGCCGGATGCATCGCTGGCGACGGCAGTAAAGATTCGATTCCTGGTTTAGGGTTTTAACTTGATTTTCTATTTTCTTTATTTGTCTAAATTTCTAATTATTTGATTTTTTTTATCATTTTGCTAAGCTTTAAATTATTTAATTTTTTGTTATGATTTTTTATTTTTTTGTTCTGATTTTTTTCAGAGGATTTGTTTCTGTTTTGATTGTTTTTAGGATTTTCAGTTAGGGGTGTTCATGGTTCAGTTTTTTCATAAACTGAACTGAAACTGCACTAAACCATTTTAAATGGTTTAGAAACTGAACCAAACTACTTCGTCAAATAAGAAACTGGTTTTAAACCAGTTTACAATACAGTGCATCAGTTTAAACCAGTTCATAAAAATAAAACCAGTTTTAATTGAAAAAACCAGTTTAAACTGGTTTATAGGCTAAAACTAGTTTTAACTTTTAACATATATATAATTAGTTTTTACATTTTCTCTCTCCCCCTCTCTCTCCCACTCTCTCTTCTTGTCTCCCTCTCTCTCTCCCCTCTCTCTCCCTCTCCCTCTCTCTCTCCTTCCGTTCTCCCTCTCTCTCTTCTTCTTTCCCTCTCTCCCCCTCCTTTCTCTCTCTCCCACTCTCTTTCTCTCTCTCTCTCTCTCCTTCCCCTCTTCCTCTCTCACTTCTTCTCTCCTTCTCTCCCTCTCTCTCTCTCTCTCCCTCCTTTCTCTCTCTCCCTCCTCTCTCTCTTTTCCTTTTCTCTCTCTCTCCCCCTTCCCCTCTTTCTCCCCTCCCCTCTCTCTCTCTCTCTCTCTCTCTTTCTCTCCCTCTCTCTCTTTCTCTCTCTCTCTCTCGCTCCCTCTCTCTCTCGCTCCCTCTCTCTTAACATATATAAAATTATATTTTACATTCTCTTTCTTTCCCTCTCTCTCCCTCCCTCTCTCTCCTTTTCTCCCTCTCTCTCCCTCCTCTCTATCTCTCTCTCTTTCTCTCTCTCCTTCTCTCCCTCTTCTCTCTCTCTCTCTCTCTCTCTCTCTCTCTTTCTCTCTCTCTCCCTTCTCTCTATTTCTCTCTCTCTCTTTCTCTCTCTCTCTCTCCCTATTCCTCTCTTTCTCCTCTTCTCTCCCTCTCTCTCCCTCCTTTCTCTCTCTCTCTCTCGTTCTCTCCCTTTCTCTCTCTCCTTTCCCTCTCACTCTTCCTCTTCTCTCTCTCTCCCCATCTTTCTCCCCTTTTCCTTTCTTTGTCTTCCTCTCTCTCCACCCGTTTTTCTTTTCTCTCGCTCCCCATCTCTCTTCTTATCTTCCTCTCTCTTCCCCTCCTATCGCTCTCCCCTGCCCCTTTTTCTCCCCCTACCCTCTCTTTCTCTCTCCCTTTTCAACCTCTATCCCTTTCTCTCATTCTCTCTCCCATATCCCTCTTCCTCTATATCTCTCTCTCCCTCTCTCTCTTTCACTCTTCCCCTCCTCTCTCTCTCTCCTTTCTCTTTCTCTCCTTCCCTATTCCCCTCTTCTCTCTCTCTCCCTCTCTCTTTCTCTCTGTCTCTCTCACTTTCTCTCCCTCTCTCTCTTCCTCTCTCTCTCTCTTGTGCTGTTTCTTTCCCTCCCTTCTATCTATTTGTCTCTCTCCTCCTCCTCTCTCTCTTTTTCCTATCTCTCCTTCTCTCCTATTTTTTCTCTTTTCTCTCTCTTTCTCTCATTTTCTCTCTTATTTTGAAGAAAAGAGGGGGAGAGAGAGAAGAGGGATATAGAGTGAGAGAAGATTGAGAGAGAAAGAGTAAAGAGAGAAAGGAAGGAAAGAAAGAAGAGAAAGAGAGAGAGGAGGGCAAAGAAAGAGAGAGAAGAGGAGAGAGAAAGAAGGGAAGGGAAGAGAGAGAAATAGGAGAGAGAAAGAGAGAAAAGGGAAAAATGAGAGAGAGAGAGAGAGAGAGAAAGAGGAAGAAAGAAGGTAAGGAGAGAGAGAGAGAGAAGGGAGAAGATAGAGAGAAACAAAAGGGAAGAGACAGGGAAACGAGGGAGAGAGAGAGAGAGAGAGAGAGAGAGAGAGAGAGAAGGGGGAAGGGAGGGGGAGCGAGGGAGAGGTGAGAAAAAAGAAAGAGAGGTAGAGAGAGCGAGAGGAAAAAGAGAGAGAGGAGGGGAAGAAAGAGAAGAAGGAGAGAGAGAGGAAGAAAGAAGGGGGAGAGAGAAAGAGAGGTGGGAGAGGAGAGAGAGAAAGAAAAGGGGAGAGCGAGGAAAAGGAGGGAGAGAGAGAGAGAGAGAGAAAAGAAGAGAGAAGGGAGGAGAGAGAGAGGAATGAATTGGGAGAGAGAGGGAGAGGAGAGAAAGGAGAGAGAGAGAGGGAGAGGAGAGAAAGGAGAGAGAGAGAGAGAGAGAGAGAGAGAGAGAGAGAGAGAGAGAGAAAGACGAAGAGAGAGGGGAGGGGGAGAGAGAGAAAGTAAGGGGAAGAGAGAGGGAGAGAGAGGGGAGAGGGAGAAAGAAGAGGAGAGAGAGAGGAAGAGAGACGGGAAAGGAGAGAGAGAGAGAGGGAGAGAGAGAAAGACGAAGAGAGATGGGAGCGGGAGAGAGAGGAGGGAGAGGAGAGAGAGAGAGGATAGGGAAAAAGAGGGGGAAGAGAGAGAGAAAAAGAGACGGAGAGAGAGAGGGAAAGGAGAGAGAAGGGGGAGAGAGAGAGAGAGGAAGAGAGACGGGGAGAGCGAGAGAGAGAAAGAGGGAAATGAGAGAGAGAAAGGGGAGAGAGAGAGAGAGAGAAGGGAGAGAGAGAGAGAGAGAGAGAGAGAGAGAGAGAGAGGGGAGAGAAGGAAGAAAGGGGAAAGAGAGAGAAGGGAGAGAGCGGGGAGAAAGAGGAGAGAGAGAGGGGAAGGGGAGAGAGAAAGTGAAGGGAGAGAGAGAGAGAAAGAGCATGTAAAAACTAATTTTAGAGTTTAAATAAAACCAGTTTTAATTTGGTTTAAAACTAAACTGAACCATAAAAACTGATTTTTAATAAACTGGTTTTCATAAAAACTATGGTTTCAGTTCAGTTTTTTATTTTAAAAAACTGGTTTATTTAAAACAGTTTCAGTTCAGTTTCAATTCAGTTCAGTGAAACTAGTTTTTTTTTTGCACACCCCTATTTTCAGTTATGATTATTTCTTGTTGGTTCTGATTATTTGTTCTGATTATTTCTTGTTGGATCGTTTTCTGCTTTTGTATTTTCTATCTTGTTAATAATCTTGTGTTGTCATCTCAAGTTGTGCTTTATTGTTCGTTTCAGGGTATTCTGGCTGATATATTGAAATCCCTTGGTGACAACAAGAAGCACATGAGAGAATGTGCACTCAATACTTTGGATTTGTGGCTTGCTGCTGTTCATCTTGATAAAATGGTCTGTTTCAATCTTTTGTTAAGTGATTCTTCTGTCTTGTGTCTATCCTCTGAGTATGCTACTATTGTAGGTTCCTTATATTACAATTGCCTTGATGGATTCTAAACTTGGTGCCGAAGGGCGTAAAGACCTTTTTGATTGGTTATCTAGGCAACTTTCTGTGCAAAGCAGTTTTGCTAAAGCTGCACAACTTCTGAAGCCAGCCTCTGCTGCAATGACAGTAAGTTTTGGCTTTTGAATTTTCATTCTTAATTCTTCTAATACCTTTCTTCTTTGTATTTCTATCCCTCTTCTCAATATTATGCAAGAACTGGTAGAGCATTATAGTGCTAAAGGGTGGTTACAGCGGGTTGAGCAATGTGTACTTCACATGGATATTTCATCATTGGATTTTAATCAGGTTGTTGTTAGCTCTTCTAAAACCTCTTCCCTTGCCCTTTATTTCTTCTATTGGCCTAACTGTCTAACTGTTGAGTGCTTATATTTGATACATTGTTGAGGTGGTCAGATTATGCCGGGAGCATGGCCTGTATAGCACCCTGGTGTATCTCTTTAATAAAGGACTAAATGACTATAGGGCACCTCTGGAGGAGCTCTTTGAAGTCTTACAAAATAGCCAAAAGGATAGTGCTGTTGCACTTGGGTATGTTACATCTGTCATTTTTAATATATTATTCTTGTTTGCCTTCACTGTATCCATGTAAAACATGTTGCTGCAGAACATTTGTGGACTTGAGAAATACATAGATCTTGTCAATAGATTTATGAATACATTTTCTTTCAAAAAAGACATATATAAAAAAAAAGTTCTGAGAAATGTAATTATCATTTATGAGTTCTAAACACAGAGCTCTTAATTTATTTGTGTATAAATATTTTTTGAATCCCATTTTCTTGTTTACATCCAACTTTTTTCCCCTTCAGTTTTTTTTTTTTCAGTTCAGACATTTTCACTTCAGACATTTCTCTTTATTGGCTGTCTACACTAAAATGGGATTCAAATATTATCTAATCTTCCTAACATATCTTAGGTCTCATGTTGCTACACCCCTGATTAACACTTTAGTGATTATTATTATTTATTAGTTTGGTGCTATCAGTTTGTTATTGTGATGATCATTACCAAACCAATTGAATGCCACTAATGGTGTTAAAATATATATGATATATCCATTAATTTGAATTTCATTCATGCTGATATATGAAATTGTTATTCAATTACATTGCCTATATATTCACATTATGTGCGCATTCCTTTCTCAACATAATCACTACCGCTACTTTGTAGTTTTCTCTTTCTCCATTTCTCCCTTTGAAATTGATATGTCTATTTTGTCCTACACTCTTATCCTGTTGGTTGATATATCTGTTCTGATTTATTCTACCTCTTTGTTGAAATGTCTCCCAAGTTTGAAATGCTTAGTGAATTTCTCCTCCTCATATTCATGGATCTTTTTCTGTTCATGTTAGCTTTTTCTATCATCCTATTGTTTTGTTCAACAAATATAGCTAACTAAATGAGTTCATAGTCATGATTTCTTTTTCTATTTTTTCAAAGGCTATACCTTTATACTATTAAGTTTTCAATTTCAGTTATGCCTCCAAATTATTTGATAAATGTACAGGTACAGGATGCTGGTTTACCTCAAGTACTGTTTTATAGGTCTTGCTTTTGCACCAGGTAATTATTTTCTCTGTTCTTTTATCTTTTTTCATTTTATTTGTCGTCTCAATTAAATGTATTTCAATAGTTCTCGCTAAAGATTATCCCTCCCTTCATATATTTACAGGCCGTGGAACTATTCCTCCTAAAATCAAGCCTCTTTTATACAACAAACATGATTTTAAGTTTACGGTACTCATAAACGTCCATCGGAATCACCCTGGAGTTGAAGCATTCCTTCAAAATAGTAGTGGCAGATCCTCCTTACTTGGTGAGAGTTAAATTGATTGCTGAAATTTTATTTGCTGAAAAATGAATGAGGATCCATTGTGTGTGTATATATATATATATATATATATATATATATATATATATATATATATATATATATATATATATATATATATATAGTACAAGTTATTTCAGTTTTGAAAACCTTGAGCTGGTTGATGATCTTATTGAGCACATGGGGCTGATTTATATATATATATATATATATATATATATATATAGTACATGTTATTTCACTTTTGAAAACCTTGAGCTGGTTGATGATCTTATTGAGCACATGGGGCTGATTTAATCTTTTTAACAAGTCACAATAGGTAAAATAAAGTTAGAATGCAAGGTTAGAGTGAGTGAAAAGCTAGAAATCAATTTTTGACCTCTCAAAACCCAAGGTTACATGTTGCAGAATTATGCAGTTTCGGGCAGCACTTTGTGAACAAAACTGGCAGCAATCTAGCCACTCAAAATGAGTGAAATTATTTTTCTATGAAACCTTGAGATGTCTAGATTGTTCCCCTAAAATTTCAGAATTTTCTGATTTGTGGTTTGGGAGATATGATTTTTAGAAAATGGTCATTTTCTGCAGAAAGAATGCTGTCTGAATTCTGGAACAGCAACTTCAAAACCACATATCTCAATACTCTGAAACTCTTTGGAGGTGAAATCAAAGAGAGGTGAAATATTAGGATGTCTAGTATTTTATGTCCAAATTTTAGGACAATTCGAATTTTGTAGAGAAAGTTGTGCCTTCTGGAAGCAGGGCTGTTCACTGCTGTGACAGCTACCTTTTCTTAAAACAAAACCATATTTTGAGAGGCATAACTTTTTCTAGAGAAGTGAAAATATTCTGGGACTTGAACTGGATGAAAGATGGGTAAGTCTAGTTCAACCACACCAAAATTTAGGAGAATCCAACCAAAGATGAATTTTATATGATTTTTCTAAATTGGTTACTGCTTGCTGTTTTTCTGAAGTGTACTAAATCAGTAGCCGAATGAAGAGAAGGCTGAATGGATTATATATGTCACAGATGTTGGGCAGCAGCAACACTTTGATATGGTATTCAGGGTATGTCACAATTAATGACGTTCATGGTATCTTGTAGTTACTTGATCTTATTGTTATTACCAGAACCCTTTCTACTTGATCTTATTGTTATTCAAGGGGAAAACTCTTAAATATATTGATATGTTTTTTTCCCGCCTGCACGTTGGATATTCCATAAAGATTGCTGAACATTCCTGTGATTTCCTCTTAAATATATCGATTCTTGTGAATCTGCTACGTGTAATAAAGATTGCGGAGGACTTTTAATTTCCACTAACAAACATTTGATTCAATTGCTTAATAACAAACTAAAACCAAGTCTAGTTTAAATCCATGTTTAAATTTACTTAAGAAGAACTTGACAGTAAAGCTTATATTTCTTAGGTAGCAAATAAATGAATTCCATATGTACATTATTTCAATCTTAGTTTTAGGAAACAATTAATTTTCGTTCTTTGTTAATAATTTCTTGTTTCGGGGATGTGATGCATCAGTGCTATTAGATGATACATCAACTTTTACGGGAGAAATAACAGCAGGTCCTAATGCTAATTCTATTAGAGGTTTTGAAGTCATAGATACCATAAAATCTCAAGTAGAGAGCTTGTGCCCTGGTGTTGTGTTTTTGTGTTGATATTCTTGCTGTTGCCGCTAGAGATTTGTAAGTATATATAACTTAAATTGATTTATGCATTTATCTATATGTTGAAGTGCTGATCAACGTGCATTAAGTCACTAGTTACTTTGGCTTTCAATTCAGTTCACATACTTGCTTTTCTCTCTTCAGATTCTTGCCAAGTGCGAAGTTCCTTGGCCCTGGTGTCGGCGTCAAAGATTGCTGAAAAGTCTTGGATGTTGTTTAGGAGTTAGATTATATTTTTTTAAATATAAAGTTGTAATTTTTTTAAATATTTATTTTGGAAGTTGAATTTATTTTTTCTTAATTGTTTCATTCATATAAATCAATAGAAGATTAATTTTTTAGTATTTTATTTTATTTTAAAGATTAATTTAATAATATTTTTATTTTATTTTCTATTTTTTCTTTTTTTTTTTTATTTGAAAAGGATTAGGCCACGCTTGGATGTATATCTATTTTTTGGTACGCTTTGAAAGCGTGGATGTATGTCTACTTTTAAGTATGCTTTAAAAGTGTGGTTGTATGTCTACTTTTAGGCACGTTTTAAAAGCGTGGCTACATGGTTATACATACAGTTACGTTTTTAAGCGTGCCAATAGATCAAAGCATGGAAAAAAAACAAAGCGTGCCAGTAGATAGAAAAAGCGTGGCAATAGAGCTATCGGCACGCTTGCAGATGTGACCCTTTCAAAAGCGTGCCGATAGCTCAAAAAGCGTGGCGAAAAGCTATCGGTACGTTTTTTTGCCCTTTTCGGCACGCTTTAAAAGCGTAGCAAAAAGCTTATTTTCTTGTAGTGCGTGGTTGTCGCCAGTTCCCCCGAAAGGGCGTCTTTCGAGAGATCGGGTGGTACGTCTTGGAGGGAACCTCGTGCGCTGTCTGGGAGAAGTCGCAGAGGGTTCCCCTTTGCGGCCTGTCTCTCCCGGGTCCAATACAACGTCCATTCAAGCGACTAGAGTCCCCACAGACGACGCCAATGTTCGGTAGGTCGGATACCGGACGGGTTGGGTTGATTTTCTGGTTAGAGAAGGGGAGGTCGTCTGGCCGCACGTCTTTGGGCTGAGGGTAGGCGAGGTCCCGAGCTCTTCGGATGTAAAGGGGGGTGTCACTTGCAAAGACACTCCGACACTCAAGTCAGTGAAGTGTGCAGGCGAGTAAAGATTGAGTGGTATGTGACGTACCTTGGGGGAAGGGCAGGACCTTCCCCATATATACCATGTCAGTGGTGGGCCCATCAAGGACAAGCCCGCCTTCCCTGATGCTCCATTCTGACAGCTGTAGCGTAGCTGTCAGGGACGCGTGTCCGGGTCGGCGACTGAGCATCTCCTACCCGACCATCCGGGTCGGGTGGTGCTCAGGCCGGCCCGGCCCAGCCCGATAGTGGTTTAGGCCAGGCCTTAACAAAATGTTAATGTTCCATTCATCTTTACAACTTCTTTGCAAAGGATTGAATTGATCTTGGTAAACTTGGTGGCTTTGGAAACTGTTAAATTCAGTTACTTTCTTCTTTGCACACCCTCACTAATGTTGGCTTGAATACAGGGAAGACATTGGCCCCGATGCAGTGAGAAGAGGAAGGGGTAGAGGGGTGGGTGTCCTCCGGCAGTGGTAATTGTCGCGGCGAAGGTGAGAAGAAGAGGTTGATGGTGAAGAGTTGAAGGAAGGGGATTGGGGGAGAGGTGGGGGGAGAGACCGAGGAGATCGGGAGTGGGTGGGGTGGGGTTTTGATTTTTTTAAATATTATTTTTATTAATAATAAAGGATAATTTGGTGAAAAAAATATAATTAAAGTAAAAAAGAATAATTTTTTAACGTTTTGTAATATTAGGGATGATTTTAATAACAAAAAAAAGGTTGGGAATAAATTTGATTTTCGTCCCAGACCTCAAAGACGAAATTAGTACTTAACCCTTAACGGAATGTCCTACATAACAGCGTTGCAAGAACAATATCGATAATTTGAAGAACAAGTACAAACTAATTTAATACTTTACTCTACAAAATTTTGCTATTAGTTCTACTTGTCAAATATTATTATTGGATTAATTATAAATTTTTTAAAAATTTAACTGTAAAAAATATGTTTAATGTAAATAAAAAATTTATTAAAACAAAACTACAACAAAATAAAATTGATTAATATTTTTAAAATCTAAGACAAATTCAAAGAACAGAAAGTATATTTCACGTTGTATGAATTTTATCTTCTATCGGTTAAAAGTTGGAACTTTTTTTTTTTTCTATACTAAGTTAATCTTATTATTATTATTATTATTCCGAAACCCCGTGCTTCAGCCTTCAAAGATGTCCAAACTCAGCAAACAAAAGATCAATTGATTCATATTTGGATTTAAAATCGGGTAGCTAACTACTAATTATAAAAACAAAGAAAGTGTAATGGGTACATAGGGTTAGTGCAAATCCTAATGGCAATATTAGGGGAGGCGTGAACTCGCCGAAAGGAACCTTGTCATGCACTCTTCCTCCCCTAATCATTCTATATTCTCACTTCTTGTCTCCCTCCTCTCTATTTATAATTTTTAGATCATTTTTCCAGCTTTTTTTCCCCTATTTATTTCACAATTTTTTTTGTTTCTCTATATCCTTACATAATTTTGACTTACACGATCAAACATAAGCGTGAGTCAAGAGTGATTCAAGTCCCATTGCCAAACAAATCTGCAATCAAAAGTGTCATTAAGCTATAATGAGAGAATCTTGTGTGTATTTATGGTGAACATTGTGTTAGCTCTATGAAAATCACTGAACAGTAGCAATCAGTCAATTGTCACTTTATAAATTAGACCAAACCATCTTAGGTGTGTTTGGCAACGTATTTAAAAATGATTTTAAATAATATTATCCAAACAATATTTATTTTATTAAAATCAATTTTAGTATAGAATTGCCAAACATAAATTATATTGACACAAACTTACTTTTATTCAAAATCAATTCTATAAAATAATTTTTATTCAAATTCCAGTTTGACAAACTACAATCCAAACACACACTTAAACTAGACAATTGAAAGGAACTTGTGTGTTATTGTTTTACTCGTTTTTTTTTTGTCGATTTCGACAGGTGATGTCAAAACGAATTTGTATCAAAATATAAGTATGGTAAAATAGATACAATTCCTCTAAAAAAAAGTGAATTTGACCCAAAAATTATTTAATTAGTGTCAAGATAATCTAGGTCAAAATTGCTAGTAGTAAATTTTATGATAAACATTAAAAGAATAAATAATTAAATGGAGAAAGCACCAAATATTGATTTAAACAAAGAAATAATAAAATTCAAAGAAATTAAATGAAACTGAACCAAATAAACAAAAGGAAAAAAAAGTTAAAAATTAACTTCTAACACTCACATGCACTTGCACTTTATATTTTTTCGTCGTTCGTGGAGACCGAAAATTTTATAAGTTTATGTGATGATCTAGTATTTATGATTGAAGTCTCTAAATTCTTCTGAATTTTTACTATTTATAGATCATGAAAATAGACTTGCTATGGAGCATGTTTATCTACTATCTTAATTCCTTTTTTTGTCTCCGCTATGACTTTACTTTGACTATAAAGAATTTTGAACACCAAATTTTGATATTTATATCTTTCTTGGTCTTCAAAATTTTAAGTTTCTTTAATTTGCTGTTCAAATTCCACATCCATATCTTTCACTCAATTTGAAGGTCAAGTAGCCTTGATGATTAAAAAAAAAAAAAATAACTACCCTTTCAACCCAAACGCTTTTTGTACCATCTTTTTTCAACTTCAACTTATCTATTTCTATTTTTATAGTCGAAACATTATTTTTATGGTCAAAACCACTGATAATAAAAAAAATTCACTTTTTTACCAACAGTTACATTTTTCTTAAAATTAGATTTTATATTTAAATCAATAGTAATTAGTTTTTTATTAAAAATATTCTATTTTTTGCAATTTTAAAAAAAAATAAAGGGTTAATACTAATTTCGTCCCTAAAAGATCACGTGATCTTCATTTTTGTCCCCGAATGATTTTTTAATCAAATTAGTCCCTAAAAGATAAAATGTAAGTCAAATTAGTCATTCCGTCAGTTAGATGATGACGTGTCACGTTAAGTGACACGTGGTATGATGATGTGACACGACACGTGGTAGGTCAGTGACACGTGGCACGCCACGTGGCAAGTCAGTGACACATGTCACTTGACATGTAAAAAAAAATTTTATAGTCAAAACGTAAGTCATTTTCATCCCTCAAATTTTAAAAATTAGTCAAACTAGTCCTTATATATTTTTTTTTATTTTTCTTCATAATATTAAATTTGAAATATTTTTTGATACTACTAATTTTAATAGAAATGTAATTGACAAACAAAACATTAGTAATTGTATCTTTTCTTCTTAAAAATTTTTTCAATAAAATTATCTCTCTCCTTTAATTCTTTTCAAAATCTCTCTTATTCTTTTCTATTCTAAAACCTTTTTCTTACGTTATTACATTTTGCTGGAATATATATATATATATATATATATACTCAAAATTGAAATGTATGTATTTATTAACCTAAACAAAGTTATATACTCAAAATTAAAATTTATGTATGTTAACCTAAACAAAGTTATACCACTATTGTTTTTCTACTACATCTTTTTTTTTCATTATAGTATTACTTACATATAGGATGTAATGGTAATGATACTTAGAGTCAAAATTCAAGAAGATGTACAAATTTTGTTTCAATTCCAAACTTTACAAAATATTAAAAATTTGTTGTTTAATTATTATTATTATTATTATTATTATTATAAACAAATTGCTTCTTAAGCGTAATACGTAAAAACATCATAATAAATTTTTGTGTGTTTCATATATTTGAGATAAATTATATAATTTTTCTTTTAATTTCACAAATCAATGAGATAAAATGAAATAGGAAACATTATATCTATACATAACACAGGCTACTCTACACTAATACATTATATAAATAGATATGTTTCGTATTAAAATAAAATTCCTTTTGTTTTAAATGAAATATTTAAAAAATTATATTAAAATATTAAGATTCAAAAAAGTGATTCCATAAATAAGTTTTTTAATTATTAAGTTTTACTATATAAATTAAATAATAATAAAAATTATAATTTTAAAAAATTTTAAAAATTTAAAATTTAAAATAATTACTGTATTATTTAGTAAAATTTAAAATATTAAATTTTTAAATATATAATCAACAATAATTTGATACTCATTTAAATAAAAAAATTTACAGAAAAATTATAATTTAAAAATATAAAATTTTAAAATATAAATAACAAAATAATTTTATAAAAATTTAATTATTTTTATTATTTTATGTAAAGAAAATTTTGTTTATTAAGGTTTAAAAAATAAAGATTGTGTGATGAAAATAAAGATAGCGTGATGTTTTAGGGACTGCTAGATGGGAAATAGTGGGCCCTGAGGTGGAAAAGCGCGAGAAAGAGTGAGGAGAGGCTACAGTAGTCACACTCACTCCAAGACTGAAACTCTTTTCTTTGCTCTGCTTTTAACTAATTAAGGTCGACGAAAACGAATATTAACTCTTTCATTCATCATTCTTCTTCACCGCCACACGATAACCCTCACCTCTCTCCTTTATACATAAACTTAACATGACATACATAACCACATACTACTACTATTTTTTTAATCATTTTATTTTTATTATTAGTTTCTCTTCTTTTCTTTTCATATATATAAATCTATCCTTCCTTTTCTATTCATCTTTTCTTCCCCTTAGCTCTTCTTTCTTCCTCTCTCACTCACACTCTCGCTCTCCCTTCCTTTTTCTCTTTAGTATATGACTTCTGCCATCGTCAAACACTGAGTGACGATGATGACGTTGATGGCCAAGGATGAGTGGGTCACCACCGCCATGACCGACGACACCCTTGTGGTCAACATTCTCCTCCGCCTCAAGAACTCCCTCTCCGACGACAACAACAGCAACTCTAAGCTTCTCCCCTTCACATGGGGTCTCAGGCAGCCGCGTTCATGCTCTAGGTCAAGGACAACTCCTACGTCACGCTGCTGCGACGCCGCGGCTTCAACCAGACGCAGCCCCACCACGCCTCTCTCTTGGAGCGGCACCGCCGACGGCTACGAAGACTCCACCCGCAACAACGTCGCCAGATCCAAGGTAGTTCTCGTCTTCTTCCTCTCAACTCTCATCTATGTGCGTGCGTGTGACGCACACGGTAGCTCACGGCGGTTGATCTGGCGGCGTCATCAGACATTCTTTCTTGTCTTCTGAATGACGCTTCCTTTTTGTGTTTTTATATTTACCGTTTTGCCCTTCCATCAGTTCCCGATCGCTTGCATCGTTTTCGAGTTCCCGGGCAAATCTGTCAACTCACCTCCACTTTATTTTCTTTTTCCCTTTCTATTTTTTATTTTTACTTTAAATTAAAAAACTACAATTTATGTTCCTGAGAATGAGATACGGATTACGGATGGAGAAGGATGCCTATCGTGGCGTGGCAGATAGCTCCCGTTTGCCGTGTTTCTTTTCTAAAACGGAAATGTGTTGCTTTCTTTTTCCTTCGTATCTAAAATTAAGAAATAGTAGGTTGACGGAAATGCCCTCGGGGGTGGTCAGCGGATGAAACGGGAGTGGCTAGCGCCGGCGTCTGAGATTATTGATTGACCGAAACACCCTTCCTAGGTCCAAGTAAGATTCCGCTGACACAGTTTTCCATTTGACCTGGAAAAATAGATTCCTAATTGGGGCTAACTCTCACTAATTTAGAATGCTTAATCTTACTGTGTGGGACCCTTCCATAGGGTGATTTAGTTATTATGTGTGGATTGGAGTGGAGTGGAGTGGAGTGGAGTGGAAGAAGAGGTTAGGTTTGGTTCTTGGTGTACCCGTGGGTGTTGTGGGGGGTATAAATGAATATCACGGGGATGATGGTATATTGATGAGAAGGAATGGCGGTAGTTGAAGTTGGTGCCCCTTAATTAACATATTTAGCATTAAGGATTAGGAGGTGGCCCCCACCCCCGTTTTCTTCAATGAGGTGTAGAATGTAGTGGCATTGCCATACACAAAAAAAAAACCAAGTTCCTGAATACATGGCAATCTTTGCAACCACGTCCTTCTCATTCACATGACACGTGTCATAACACTTGTTGCCATTTGAATTTCAGGGTACAGCTACGACTACTGCCACAAGTGGATACACGGTCAACTCATCTATCCCAACGAGCAAGTGCAGAAGAAAAAAGGTATACCTACGAACCTCCTTTCTTTTGTTGCATCTTTCATCAAATGATCTCTTGATTCTCTTCTCTTGTCTTGCATTACATTACATATTGTATATTTTTCAGACCTTTGCAGAACTAAAAGAACAAGAGACCTCCCTACTCAATGAGAGGACTTATTTGAAAAAGGTATATCTTTTTATTTGCATGGTCAAAGAAAAGTTATCTCCATATTAGCATGCGGTTACTAATATCAAGCTGATTAATTAATCAGGAGATAGAACATTTAAATGCAAACTTTGAAGCCCAGAGAGCCCAAAATGAGACCCTGAAGAGGATCAAGGTGCGGTAAAGTAAACATTCAAGGCATTCTTCCATTTTAATTTAGTGCAAAATGCCAATGATACCTAATATCTATTCCATTTCATCTCAGCGTGATATGAGCTTAAAACATCAGAAGAATCCAAGTTCAAAATCAGATGAAGAGTGCTATAAGCCTTCTTTGGGTCCCCTGGTTGAAACTAAATCACACGCAGCTTCATTCTTGATTCCAGATCTAAACATGATGCCCTGTGATGACGAATGATGAGTTGAGAGTAGAGTTGGTTACATTGCAGTGTCATCTTAACTGGATCAATGTACAGATACATGGAGAGAGCATTTTGAAGGCTCAATCCAATAGAAATCTTTATGAAGAAAGAAACAAGTGAGAGCCATAAATTGGAAAAGTATTTCGGTTAGTTATAGAAATTAAGTGGTTCCTCCGATTCCGAGATTTCTTAAAAGGTGTGGGGATTCTTTGGGTAGTGTAAAATTGTATCATTCTTTGTAGGTTACGTTGAAAAGCTCATGGAATTGGATTCCTTTCATTACAAGGAAATCTCATTTGACGTATGGCCCATTCTATGTTGGAGTTTAGGGTAATATTATGATTGATGCATGCTGGTGCCAGATTCGTCGACAATTTTGGTGGACCCAATTTCAACGAAACTGCATTTTGTAATTGTTCATCCATCACATTACCTTGGCAACAAAATTTGAAATTTCCACTACGCTATCCAGTATCCACTCTTTAACTTTTAATTTGCCACTAAGGTTATTTTCCGTTCCCATTTCCCATTCTTTAGTTTAAACTTGAACTGATTATTATCACCATGATTCTAATGATTGTGTTCTGGACAACATTAATAACTCCCAAATTACGATTAATCGATAATATTACGTTACAAACTCATTAAAGTCTAATGTAAACACTATTAAAAGGTGTAAATTATAATAACTCAGAATATAGCCAAATCATGGCATTAAAGACAGTAGATGTCTAAAACCTTACCTTGGAAAGGTGTAATAAAGGATACTATAAGAAAAACAAACGTCGAATATTATTGGATTTAGTGGTGGATATATTGGCGGATTTGGCAATAAATGATTTATTGGCGAATTTGGCAATAAACTTGTTGGGTAAAAAATTATCGTCGGATTCGGATTTCGACAATAAATTTGCCGGTAATAATTGGAGAAAAAAAAATTGGCACGATTATTACCGTCAAATTTAGGGAGGAGAATCCGACGGTAAGATAATTAAATGGAACGCACGTTTCGGTCATAAGCTGTGTGTTATTGGCGGATTTTTCTAATGGTATATCCGCAAGTAAAATTAACCCTAAATTTAAATTTGCAAATCTGTCCTTTCCATTTTTGCAACATCATTAACCTCACTTCTCTCTCCTTTCTCTTTCGCCGTCGTTGACCGCTTCCCACGACTCCATCCATCATCGCTATTGAGGAGCATCCACCTGGGGCGTGTTTCTCCATGGAGGAGCTTGTTTCTCTCATGCGAGTTACTGCTTCTGTTGTTTGCTGCCGCTGCCGCTTGCTTCCGTCAGCTGCGATGCTACCCTTCCTCCTTCATGCAGGTATGTCTTCTTTCATTCCTTCTTTTTTTGATATTGTTGGTATTTGCTAAACCCTAACGCTACACCTCTTTGCCTTTTTTTATCATGTTAATTAGTTGCTTCGTTTCTTTATATTGTATTATGATTTTGGATTTATGGATTGATGATAAAATGTTAATGTTTACTGTAGTTATCAGAGTTAGTGGTTCTTGACTGCATTGATTTATTGACATCGAAAGCTCTGTCTTAAATTTTTTATACTATTATCAAGAAGATTCTTGATTGATTGTCCTCAACAAGCTCATCAATTATCATAAAATAGGTGAAATCAAGATTGATGTTTGCCTAGTTGATAAAATTAAAATGTTTATTTCCTTATCCGATAACACGACCTCCGGGATTCCAAACCTGGAGATTACCTGTCTCCACATGATTTTTCGGCAGTTTGCCGACGATATATTAGCCAGTGGTTCTGTCTTGGCCCTCTTAGTGTCGTAGTCAATGGCCACGATCAGGTATTTGACCTGCCCAGTGGCTACCGGGAAGGGCCCCAGTAGATCAACTTCCCATTGACAAAAGGGTCGGGGAGCCATCAGTAGGCTCAACCCCGCTGTCAGGGTCTTGTTGAAGTTGGCATTTTCTTGGCATTTCTTACATCTCTTTACGAGTTCTTGGGCATCCGTCATCATCGAGGGCCAATAGTAACCGGCCCTGACGAGCTTTCTAGACAAGGTCTTTTCCCTAATGTGGTGGCCACAACATCCTTCGTGGACTTCGCTCAAGACGTAGTCCGTCTGGTCGGGGCATAGGCATTTTAGTAGGGGCTGGCTTAGCCCTCTCTCGAACAGCTGGCCTTGTATCGTCACATACTTGGCCGCTTCCCTTCTTATCACCTTTGCAGCGTTCTCGTCGTCAGGGAGTTTACCTTCCTCCAAGAAGCTAACAATTGGATCAATCCACGAAGGGATACTCGTTGCTCGGGACACCCACAGGGTCACCGTAGGCTCCTTTATCAGCCCTTGAATCAAAGATTGGTTTTCTGACCCTGGCTTCGTGCTTGCCAGCTTTGACAAGAGGTCAGCCCGTGCATTCCTTTCTCTTGGGACATGCTGCACCACAATCTTCTCAAAGTCTTCACTTAAATTTTTAACCTTTTCCAAGTATTTCTGTAACAAAGAATCTCTAGGCTGGTAGGTCCCATTGATCCGGGAAGTAACGACTTAGAATCACTGTTTACCTCAACTCGCGTTGCCCCGACTTCTTTCGCCAAGAGTAGACCTCCTATCAAGGCCTCGTACTCTGTCTCGTTATTCGAGATTGGAAAATCGAACTTCATAGACTATTCGTAGACCACCCCCTCTGAACTTTCAAGGATTATCCCTGCTCCCCCAAACGCTTGGTTGGAGGCTCCGTCGACATGGAGCTTTCACCGTGTGCCCGGGTTCTCGTGGGGGTCCCCAGTTACCTCTACTAGGAAATCTGCCATTTTCTAAGCCTTGATTGCATGTCTAGGCTCATACTGCTCGATTTCCCATGTCATCATCCATTCCACCAGATCGGGTTTCTGCAAAACTTGGCGGATTGCTTGGTTTGTTCTCACGGTGATCCGGTGCCCCTGAAAGTACTGCCTCAGTCTTCGAGACGAAGTCAGGAGCGCGTAAGCCAGCTTTTCCAGCTTCGTGTACCTTAGCTCCGTGCCTTGTAGCACTTTGCTAATGAAATAAACCGGCTGTTGGATTTTGTCATCTTCTCTGACTAGGACGGCCGCCAAGGCCTCGTCTGTCGCTGCCAAGTACAGGAACAACCTCTCGCCATTTTTAGGCTTGCCCAGGACAGATGGGGCTGAAAGTATCTTCTTGAAATGGTCGAAATCTTTCTAACAGGCTGGGGTCCATTCGAAGGCTATCTCTTTCCTCATGAGGTTGAAGAAGGGTAGAGCTTTCGCTGCCGACGCGCCGAGAAAATGGGATAGGGCCGTCTTTAACGCAACCTGGGCTTGTCATTCACAGAATGGCTTCGCACTTGTCTGGGTTGGCCTCAACCCTCCTCTGGGTTATCATGAAGCCGAGAAACTTCCCAGCCTCCATGGCGAAGGCGCATTTGAGGGGATTGAGTCTCATATTGTGCTTGCGAAGAGACGTGAAGACGGTCTCTAGGTCACCGACTAGGTCCTCTGGTTGGCTGGTATTCACCAAGACATCGTTGATGTAAACTTCGACCGACCTACCGATGAGGTCCACGAACACCTTGTTCATTAGCCTCTGGTAGGTTGCTCCCGAGTTCACCCCAGGCATGTCGGTTGGGGTCCAGGCAAATAGGTCGCCGTTTACCCTAATGGCCTCCATGAGAGGTTCTTTCAGATTGTGGGGGAGGTTCCTGTTCACCAAGGTGAACTTGTCCTCCGTGTCTCCGACCCGAAACTTCTCTAGATCTCCTTCGGGCTCGGGTTTCGGCTTGTTGTCCACTCTGGCGTCTAAGTCGGCCAGAAAAACCGCGGATGCTTCCTTTGACTTCTTTTCCAAGGAGAGGCTGGCGTTGTCACATGCAACCGCCGTTTCTAGGTCTCCCCTGAGGGATCCAACGAACCCGTTGCCAGTGACAAATTTCATTAAGAGAAGCTTGGTGCATATCACGGCGGAAAACTCATTGATCGTCTTCCTCCCCAGGATGGCATTGTAAGCTGTGGAGTCTCTTAGGAGTACAAACTTGGCCATTATCGACCTCTTTCCTTCTCCTCCACCGATACAAACTGGGAGGACGATTGTCCCGTCGGGTTTTATGAAGTTGTCTCCTAGGCCGACGACCTCGTGCTGGTGGGTTTTTAGGTCGGTCTCGCGGAGTCCTAGGGCGTCAAACACGTTTTTGAACATGATATTGGAGTCGGCCCCAGTATCCACAAGGAGTTCCTTGGGCGGGGGTCTATGGTTCTCCGATGACATGGCTAAGACTTTGGCGTCCTTTTTGGTGGCAGACCTTGACTTGGGGGGTGAGTCTCTCCCGACCACCACGTTTATCACAGTGAGGGCATTGTCGTTGTCCTCGCTAGGTCCCTGTTTCTGTTTCACAACTCGGCCACGATCTTCCTCGCAACGCTCTCGCTCCCTTCTCCTGGGCTCCCTTATGAATTGGGAAAACTCGGTTAGCTTTCTTTCGCAAATGGCTTGCTCCAAGGCATCTTTCAGGTCAAAGCAATCCTTGGTTTTGTGGCCAAACCCCTTGTGGTAGTCACAGTACAAGCTCTTGTTCCCGCTTGTTCTGTCTCTTAGTTGCCGGGGCTTTGACAGGATGCCCTTGTTAGTGATATGCTGGTAGACTTCCACTATTGGGGCCGTAAGGAGGGTATAGTTTGTGAACTTTCTTACTCGAGGGAAAGGTTTGAAAGGTTTAGCTGATCCCCCGTCCTTGGGGGGTTCTTTCACCCTTTCCCTGTGCCCAGGTTGACGGGTAGGGGGTTGACTGGCTGTCGCTTATTGGCCGCCATGACCTGGCTAACCTCCTCATCGTTAATGTACTCTCTCGTCACATTCTGAATCTTTTGCATCGTCCACACGGGCTTGGTAGTGAGGTGCTTTCTAAAATCCTCATTTAACAAACCGTTCGTCAGGCATAGACTGGCCACTGAGTCGGTCAGGCCGTCAATTTCTAGGCACTCATCGTTGAATCTGTTGAGAAATTTCCTAGTCGGCTCACTGGCTCTTTGGGTGATTCCTAAAAGGTTAACGGGATGTTTGACTTTGGCGATGCGTGTGGAAAACTGTGCTAAAAAGCTGCGAGTTATGTCTGAGAAGGTCGTAATGGACCCCTATAGAAGCGCATTAAACTACCAGATTGCCGGTCCTGCCAAGGTCACGGGGAAAGCACGACACCTCACCGCGACGCCAACACCCTCGAGGTTCATCCGGCCTCAAAGGCCGTTAGGTATTCCTGAGGGTCTTGGGTTCCATCGTATCTCATATCTGTTGGCTTGTCAAAGTGTTTCGGCAGCCGGACCATGAGGATGGAGGGGTGAAAGGGAGCGCTCCCATGATTATGGGGTCACGTCGCCTTCTTAGCCTTTCTCTGTTCTCACCTTGGCCCTCGGACCCGTCATGGGTCGAGGGAGATCGAGCATCTGCTCTGCGCCTAGTACGGTCCCTCCGGGGGCTTCTTCCCCGGGCTTCTGATCTCCTAGGGGGAGACAGGGTACAAAAGATGCTCGGGCTGGGTCGGTAGCGATCCTTGGCCGCCAGCTCCCTTTCAAGATTTTGCACTCGGTAGAGCAATTCCTGCATGATCCTTGCGTTGTCACCACCCGTCCCCCGAAGGGGCGTCTTTCCTAGGAGCCGGAAGGAAGGTCGTTCCTACGAGAGGGGGTCCTCATACGATCGCGAGGGGAAGCCATAGAGGCTATTTTGCTCATCAGGCGAGTTCCCTCCTCCTCGCGTGATGCTCCACTATTTCGTGGTGCATTCTATGCTGAATATAGGAGATTTTATCACCCTTTTCCCACATTTATTCCATGAAATGGCATGGTTTCATGTATTTTTCCTAATTTGTGCTTAAATGTGAAAACATGCTTTTTAGGCCCTTAATTGGTTAATTTTAATTCACCTTTGATTCCACTAGATGCCTTGATGCGTTTGTTAGTGAATTTAGGTTGGAAAGGCTAGGAATGGATCAAAGGAGTGAAGAGAAAAGCATGCAAAGTGGAGAAATCATGGGAAATCAAGGATTGGGAGTGCATTCATTGACGCGCATGCGCAGCAGACGCGCACGCGTGGAATATGAAGTCGCATGGCGATGCGTACACGTGACCCACGCGTACGCGTCAGCGCTCGCACGTGACTTCATTAAAGTGAAAACGCTGGGGGCGATTTCTGGGCTTCCCAGGCCCAAATCTAAGTCATTTCTGAGTCTATTACATGCAGTCAAGGGGGGAGAACACATAGTTTAGTTTTACACATGTTTTAGTTAGTTTTTAGAGAGATAAGCTCTCTCTTCTCTCTAGAATTAGGTTAGATGTAGATTAGAAATTCTTAGATCTAGGTTTAATTCATGCTTTGATTTACTTTTCCTTTTCAATTTCTTGTTCTTCTACCTTTGTTTTCTTAGTTTTGTACTTTACTTCTTGTACTTGTTTACTTTGTTGTTGATGCACTCTTGTTTCTTCTATTTCTCTTTAATGCAATTTATGTTGATTTCCTTTATTGTTGATTTGAGTTGTTGCTTTTAATTTCCTTACAATTAGTAGTTGTAGATTTACATTTCTTGCAATTTTATCTTGCTTTCCTTTTGTGCCTTCCAATTGTTTGACAAAATGCTTGGAAGGATGTTAAAGTAGATTTTTGTGTTCTTGGCTTGGGATGGTAACTTAGGTGAAATTGAGTTGCTAACGTCCAAGTCTTGATAATTGGTGTCCATTGACTCTAGCTCTCACTAAGTTAATTGGTGAGTGGTTAGGACTTATGGATTAGGATTGGTGTAGCTCATTTGACTTTCCTTCATTTGTTAGAGGATGACTTAATGAGATTGATCCTTGCAATTATCATGTTGTGGTTAGTAACAAGGATAAAGATCCTTAAACATCAACCCTTGCCAAGACCTCTTTACATTTGAGTTTCATTTACTTTCTTGTCATTTATATTTCATGTTCCTTATTCAAAACCCCAAAATATACATCCCATAACCAATAATAAGAACACTTCCCTACAATTCCTTTGAGAGACGACACGAGGTTTAATACTTCAGTTATTTTTATTGGGAATTGTACTTGTGACAAACAATTTTTTGCATGAGAGGATTATTTGTTGGTTTAGAAACTATACCTGCAACGAGAATTTATTTGTGAAATTCTATGCCAATGAATTTTCCCTTCATCAAAATGGCGCCATTGCCGGGGAATTGCAAATGTGTGCCTTGTTATTGGTTATTGTACATATGTTAATATTGTGAATAGCTTGACTTTTGGATTGATTCTTAGTCTTTGCTAGTTTTAGGATTTAGTTTTCTTGTTTCTTATTTGATTTTGTTTTCATTTGCTCTTGCTATCATGAATTCTCACCCTTTTGGCTATGAGTTTGGTTACAATTATGTTGTAGGGAATGGAAGCCTCAATGAAGATGTGCATCAAGGGTGGAACAATCAAGGAAGGGAGGAGCCTCAAGAGATTGATCAACCTTCTTGGCAACAACCTCCTCCGGTTTCCTAAAGGTATAATCCAACCCCTATTGCATATCAATCCAATGGCTATGGTGGACCCCTTGTAGTTACCAACAAGCTTCCCCATATGCTTATGAACCTCATCCTCAATATAACCCTCAACCATACTCACAAGCCCCTTTTACCAAACACCTTCATATGACCCTAATCCTTACCCACCATGCCAACAATCATATGAGCCATATGAACCACACATAGAACCACCACCATTCCAACCTCAATACCTCCAAGAACCACCTCCTCCATGCTATTACCAAGAAGAACCACCTCCAATGTATACAAATTTTCACCCACAAGATGAATTCTACTTTCCACCACAACCCTCCATGGAAGAATATTTATGTCCATCGATCCAAGAGCAATATGATCTTACTTATGTTAGCAATTTGGAACAAGAATCAAGAGATCGCCTCAAGGAATCAATGGATTGGCTTCAAGCAACCATCCGTCAAAAGATAGACTCATGGGATTCATGCTACAAGCAAAACGTGTTCAAGGATGATTATGGAGGAGCAACTGTGGAGTGTGTTGTGCAACGAGTAGAAAAATTAGAGAGTGTTGAATCGCCACACCCCTATCAAGAAGAACCATCTTCCTATTATGAACCATTTCTCCAAACTAATGAACCCTCCTATCCACCTCAAGCCCTAACGGATGATTATCTCACTTTGCTACGTCAAGGGCAAGAAGAAATTCAAAGGGAGGTGCTAGAATTCACGGCCGCCTTAGATGAGGTGGTAAACTGATTTACCTCCCAATGCTTGAACCCTCAAAGCACCCCATGGCCACACGTGGAGAATCAATTGAAAAGCCTAGCATGAAGGAGAGATTGGAAATCCCAGTGGAAAATGAGGAATGTTGCTTTGTGTTAGAACAATTGGAGGAAGCTATGATTGTTGAAGAAGAGGAAGAAGTGGTGGAAGACTTAGGAGATGCGGAACCTCCATGGGAACCTAGAGTGGAAGAAAATCCCTCCAAGAAGATTGAATTTGATGTTGAGGAGGGAAATACACAACCTCCAAGGCATATTCCATATGAAGAATTGGATGGGATAGATCAAGAATTGAGTTCCCTTGGTGATGAAGATCATGCATCAAATCTTAGTGGTGAAGAATCCTTTGAACTTAAAGAACCTTCTCCCGGTGAATTAGAAAGTAAAGTGGAGGTAGATTTCTCTCATCCTCCCAATGATGGTTTTAGTAAGGGAGAAGAGTTGGATGGAATTGATGAACAAAGGATTGAATTTGAAAAATCTTGTGGAGAGATGGAGGTCCGTAGAAAAAGGAGGACGGGAGTTGAATAGGCTTTGTCAAGATCCTTGGAAGCTTCTTTGCCTAGGTTGTCATCTACTCCTACATTTGAGTTGGAAAAATTCATCTCTATTAGCTTTATTGTCCCACTCGAATATGGCTTGCTTGAAATGGATGGATGATGAGCGGATAATTTATACGCTTTTTGGCATTATTTTTAGGTAGTTTTTAATATGAATTAGTTAATTTTTATTAAATTTTTATTAGTTTTTAAATAAAAATCACATTTCTGGACTTTACTATGAGTTTATGTGTTTTTCTGTGATTTCAGGTATTTTCTAGCTGAAATTGAGGGACCTGAGCAAAAATCTGATTCAGAGGCTGAAAAAGGATTGCAGATGCTGTTGGATTCTGACCTCTCTACACTCGAAGTGGATTTTCTGGAGCTACAGATACCCAATTGGTGCGCTCTCAATTGCGTTGGAAAGTAGACATCCTGGGCTTTCCAGCAATATATAATAGTCCATACTTTTTCCGAGATTTGATAGCCCAGATCGGCGTTCAAAGTCAGCCTAAAATTTCTGGCGTAAAACGCCCAGACTGGCACCAGAATTGGAGTTAAATGCCCAAATTGGCACAAAAGCTGGCGTTTAACTCCAGGAACAGCCCAAGCATAAAAAAGCTTCAATGCTCAGCCCAAGCACACACCAAGTGGGCCCCGGAAGTAGATTTTGTGCATCATTTACTCATTTCTGTAAAACCTAGGTTACTAGTTCATTATAAATAGGACCTTTTACTATTGTATTTTCATCTCTGGAACATATTATGTAACTTTACGTTCTGAGACCTCCATGGGAGGCTGGCCACTCGGCCATGTCTACCCTATTTTCACTTATGTATTTTCAACGGTGGAATTTCTACACCCCAGAGATTAAGGTGTGGAGCTCTGCTGTTCCTCGTGAGTTAATGCAATTATTACTGTTTTCCATTCAATTCAAGCTTATTCTTGTTCTAAGATATTCACTCGCACTTCAACCTGATGAATGTGATGATCCGTGACACTCATCATTATTCTCACCTATGAACGCGTACCTGACAACCACCTCCGTTCTATCTGCAATAGCTTGAGTGTGTATCTCTTAGCCTCCTGATTCACGACGCATGGTTGCCTCTCCTGACAACAGAGCCCTCCATTCCGTGAGATCAGAGTCTTCGTGGTATAAGCTAGAATCAATTGGCAGCATTCTTGAGATCTGGAAAGTCTAAACCATGTCTGTGGTGTTCCGAGTAGGATCTGGGATGGAATGACTGTGATGAGCTTCAAACTCACGAGTGTTGGGCGTAGTGACAGATGCAAAAGGATCAATGGATCCTATTCCAACATGAGTGATAATCGACAGATGATTAGCCGTGCGGTGACAGCGGATTTGGACCATTTTCACTGAGAGGACGGTCGGTAGCCATTGACAACGGTGATCCCCCAACATACAACTTGCCATGGAAAGGAGTATGAATGATTGGATGAAGGCAATAGGAAAGCAGAGATTCAGAAGGAACAAAGCATCTTCATACGCTTATCTGAAATCCCACCAATGAATTACATAAGTACTTCTATCTTATTTTCTGTTTTAATTATATTTTAATTATCAAAATCCCGTAACCATTTGAATCTGCCTGACTGAGATTTACAAGGATGACCATAGCTTGCTCTAAGCCGACAATCTCCGTGGGATCGACCTTTACTCACGTAAGGTATTACTTGGACGATCCAGTGCACTTGTTGGTCAGCTGCACGGAGTTATGTGAAAAGTGTGAGATCATGATTCCGTGTACCAAGTTTTTGGCGCCGTTGCCGGGGATTGTTCAAGTTTGGACAACTAACGGTTCATCTTGTTGCTCAGATTAGGTAATTTTATTTTATTTTTAAGTTTTTTATTTTCGAAAAAAAAAATATAAAATTTATTTTGCTCTTCAGAATTTTTAAGAATGAATTCTAGAGTTTCATGATGATTTGTTGAAGTCTGGCTGGCTGTAAAGCCATGTCTAATCTTCTGGACCGAGGTTTCAACTTATCATCACAAGAGCTTGTTGATTTCTATCAATCTTGTTGTTGAATGTAATGATCTGCTAAAGCTTGGCTGGCCATTGGCCATGTCTAGTGTTTTGGACCGAGGCTTTCACTGAAAGCTTGGCTGGCTAGTAAGCCATGTCTAATTCCTGGACCGAAGTTTTAGACTAACATTGCATGATTCTTAGAATTCTCATTAAGAATTTTGAATTCCTTATTTTCTTTTTCCAAATAATTTTTGAAAAATACAAAAAAAATAATAAAATCATAAAAACAAAAAATTTTGTGTTTATTGTTTAAGTCTAGTGTCTATTTTTAAGTTTGGTGTCTTGCATATTTTTAATTTTCTTGCATTTTTCGAATATATGTATTATGTTCTTCATTGATCTTCAAGTTGTTCTTGATGATTTGCTTGGGTCTGATCTTTAAATTCTCTTGTTTTGTGTCTTTTGTTGTTTCTCATGTGCATTCTCAATTTGTTAGTGTCTCTAATATGAAAATTTCTAAGTTTGGTGTCTTGCATGCATCACTTATTTGATCTTAGTTTTCCATGATTAGTTGCATTTTGTTGTTTCTCATCATTAAAAATTCAAATTTTTTTTTTCAAAATCATGTCTTTTCAAGTCAATAATACAGAGAATTGAAGATTCAGAACATTCAGCAGAGGAATTACAGAGAAAAAGCTGGGCGTTCAAAACGCCCAATAAGGAAGAAAAACTAGCATTTAAACGCCAGCCAGGGTACCTGGCTGGGCTTTAAACGCCCAAAAGGATAGTATTTTGGGCGTTAAATGCCAGAATGGATACCATTCTGGGCGTTTAATGCCAAGACAGCACAAGGGAGGTAAGTTAGTTTTTAATTCAAATCTTTTTCAAATCTTCATAATTTTTCAAAATTAATGCTAATATTTAATGTGATTGATTCAAAATTCTCAAGTTGTTACTTGCCTATTAAGAAAGGTTCAATTTTTAAATTTTGAAATCATATCTTTTAGTTTCTTGTTAGTCAAGTAGTCAACTTTAATTTTCAAAATCAAATTTTTTTTATTTCCGTTTTAAAACTTTTTCAAAATAAATCTCAATCATATCTTTTTCAAAATCAATTTCAAAATCTCTTCTAACTTCTTATCTTTTTAAAATTGATTTTCAAATCTTTCCAAATTAACTACTTGACTTTTTGTTTGATTTTAAAAGTTTCCTATTTCAATCATATCTTTTTCAAACCCACCTAACTACTTTTATCTCTCTAATTTTTGAAAATCACTAACCATTTTTTTAAAAAAAATCTTTTTAATTAAGAAATTTATTTAGTTTTTAAATTTTATTTTATTTCCCTTTCTAATTTTTGAATTCTAACTACATTTTAAAATAAAAACAAAAATATTTTCCTTTTATTTTAATTTAAATTCGAATTCTTTCCCCCTCCTCACCTTATTCTATTTAAGGACTAACACTCCTCCTCAATTAGCAATTCGGACTCTCTCCTTCTTCATAAGTTCGAATTCTCCTCTCTACCTCAACCTTCTATTCTTCTTTTCCTCTGACACATTAAGAAATCTCTATACTGTGACATAGAGGATTCCATACTTTCTTTGTCTTCTTCTCTATCATATGAGCAGGAACAAAGATAAAGGCATTCTTGTTGAAGCTGATCCTAAACCTGAAAGGACTCTGAAGAGGAAGCTAAGAGCAGCTAAAGCACAAAACTCTGAAGAGGACCTAACAAAAATTTTCGAAAAAGCAGAAGACATGGCAGCCGAAAATAATAATGATGCCAACAAAGCAAGGAAGATGCTTGGTGACTTCATTGCACCTTCTTCTGACTTCTGTGGAAGGAGCATCTCAATTCCTGCAATTGGAGCAAACAACTTTGAGCTTAAGCCTCAATTAGTTTCTCTAATGCAGCAGAATTGCAAGTATCATGGACTTCCATTGGAAGATCCTCATCAATTTTTAGCTGAATTCTTGCAAATCTGTGACACTGTTAAGACCCATGGGGTTGACCCTGAGGTCTACAGACTTATGCTATTCCCTTTTTGTTGTAAGAGACAGAGCTAGGACATGGTTGGACTCACAACCTAAAGAAAGCCTGAACTCTTTGGAAAAGCTGGTCAATGCCTTCTTGGCAAAGTTCTTTCCACCTCAAAAATTGAGTAAGCTTAGAGTGGAAGTCCAAACCTTCAGACAGAAGGAAGGCGAATCCCTCTATGAAGCTTGGGAAAGATACAAGCAATTGATCAGAAGGTGTCCTTCTGGCATGCTTTCAGAATGGAGCATCATATGCATATTCTATGATGGTCTGTCTGAACTGTCCAAGATGTCATTGGACAACTCTGCTGGTGGATCTCTTCATCTGAAGAAGACGCTTGAAGAAGCCCAGGAACTCATTGAGGTGGTTGCAAATAACCAATTCATGTACACTTCTGAAAGGAATCTTGTGAATAACGGGACAACTCAGAAGAAAGGAGTTCTTGAGATTGATACTCTGAATGCCATATTGGCTCAGAACAAAATATTGACTCAGCAAGTCAATATGATTTCTCAGAGTCTGTCTGGAATGCAAGCTGCAACAGGCAGTACTAAGGAATCCTCTTCTGAAGAAGAAGCTTATGATCCTGAGAACCCTGCAATAGAAGAGGTGAATTACATGGGAGAACCCTATGGAAACACCTATAATCCTTCATGGAGAAATCATCCAAATCTCTCATGGAAGGACCAACAGAAGCCTCAAGAAGGCTTCAATAAAAATAATGGTGGAAGAAATAGGTTTAGCAATAGCAAACCTTTTCCATCATCTTCTCAGCAACAGACAGAGAATTCTGAACAGAGTCTCTCTAGCTTAGTAATAATAGTCTCTGATCTATCTAAGACCACACTAAGTTTCATGAATGAAACAAGATCTTCCATTAGAAATTTAGAGGCACAAGTGGGTCAGTTGAGTAAGAGAATTACTGAAACTCCTCCTAGCACTCTCCCAAGCAATACAGATGAAAATCCCAAGAGAGAGTGCAAGGCCATAACCATGACTAACATGGCCGAACATGGAGAGAGTAAGGAGGACGTGAATCCCAGTGAGAAAAACCTCATGGGACGTCCTCTAGACAAAAGGGAGTTCCCCTTTGAGGAACCAAGGAAATCTGAGGCTCATACAGAGACTATAGAGATTCCATTAAACTTCCTTCTGCCATTCATGAGCTCTGATGAGTATTCTTCTTCTAAAGAGGATGAAGATATTGCTGAAGAGCAAGTTGCTAAGTACCTTGGAGCAATCATGAAGCTAAATGCCAAGTTATTTGGTAATGAGACTTGGGAGGATGAACCTCCATTGCTCATCAATGAACTGAATGATCCGGTTCGACTGAAATTACCTCAGAAGAGACAGGACCCTGAAAAGTTCTCAATACCTTGTACCATAGGCACCATGACCTTTGAGAAGGCTCTGTGTGACCTAGGGTCAAGTATAAACCTCAGGCCCCTCTCTGTAATGGAGAAACTAGGGATCCTTGAGGTGCAAGCTGCAAGAATCTCACTAGAGATGGTAGACAAATTAAGGAAACAGACTTATGGACTTGTAGAGGATGTCTTGGTGAAGGTTGAAGGCCAGTACATCCTTGCTGATTTCATAATCCTGGACACTGGGAAGAATATGGATGAATCCATCATCCTTGGCAGACCCTTCCTAGCCACAGCAAAAGCTGTGATTGATGTTGACAGAGGAGAGTTGGTCCTTCAAGTGAATGAGGACTACCTTGTGTTTAAGGCTCAAGGATCTCCCTCTGTAACCATAGAGAGGAACATGAAAAGCTTCTCTCAATGCAGATTCAAACAAAGCCCCCACATTCAAACTCTAAGTTTGGTGTTGGGAGGCTATCATCATGCTCTGAGTATCTGTGAGGCTCCATGAGAGCCCACCTGTCAAGCTATTGACATTAAAGAAGCGCTTGTTGGGAGGCAACCCAATCTTTATTTATCTATGTTAAATTTCTATTTTCTATTGTTATTTTATATTTTTTTAGGTTGATGATCATGTGAAGTCACAAAAACAACTGAAAAATAAAAAACAGAACGAAAAATAGCATTAAAAATAGCACACCCTGGAGGATGATCTTACTGGCGTTTAACGCCCAGTCTGGCACCATTCTGGGCGTTTAACGCCAGAAAAGGGCACCAGACTGGCGTTTAACGCCAGAAGAGGGCATAAAGCTGGCGTTTTAACGCTAGAATGGGAAGAAAAGCTGGCGTTAAATGCCAGAAATGGGCAGCAACCTGGCGTTTAACACCAGGATTGGCACTCCAAGGGGCATTTACACGCCAAAATGGTGCAGGGATGAGAAATCCTTGACACCTCAGGATCTGTGGACCCCACAGGATCCCCACCTACCTCAACTCACTCTCTCTCTTCTTCACACTTTCCAATAACACCCTTCCCCAAATACCCTTCACCAATCACCTCCATCTCTCTTTCCCATCACATCTTCACCAATCACCTCCTCACAATTCAAATTCAAAACAACTTTCCCTCCCAAACCCAACCCCTAATACACGAATACCCCCTCTCTCTTACCCTATAAATACCCCTCCTCACCACCTTCATTTTCACACATCATACACACTTCTCTCCAACTTGGCGAAACTTACACCAACCTGCATCTCCTCCATTACTTCTTCTTCTACGCCTTTCTTTCTTCTTTTGCTCGAGGACGAGCAATCATTCTAAGTTTGGTGTGGGAAAATCTAAAGCTTTTTGTTTTCCATAACCACTAATGGCACCAAAGGCCGGAGAAACCTCTAGAAAGAGGAAAGGGAAGGCAATAGCTTATACCTCCGAATCATGGGAGATGGAGAGTTTCATCTCAAAGGTGCATCAAGACCACTTCTATGAAGTTGTGGCAAAGAAAAAGGTGATCTCCCGAGGTTCCCTTTAAGCTCAAAAAGAGTGAATATCCGGAGATCCAACATGAGATTCGAAGAAGTGGTTGGGAAATTCTCACAACCCCATTCAACAAGTCGGGATCTTAATGGTTCAAGAGTTCTATGCTAATACATGGATCACCAAAAACCATGATCAAAGTGTGAACCCGGACCTAAAGAATTGGCTTACAATGGTCCGGGGGAAATACTTAGATTTCAGTCCAGAAAATGTAAGATTGGCATTCAACTTGCCAATGATTCAAGGAGATGCACGCCCCTACACTAGAAGGGTGAACTTTGATCAAAGGTTGGACCAAGTCCTTATGGACATTTGTGTGGAAGGCGCTCAATGGAAGATAGATTCAAGAGGGAAGCCAGTTCAATTGAGACGGCTTGACCTCAAACCTGTGGCTAGGGGATGGTTGGAGTTCATCCAACACTTTATCATTCCTACTAGCAACCGGTCTGAAGTTACTATAGACCAGGCTATCATGATCCATAGCATCATGAATGGAGAGGAAGTAGAAGTTCATGAGGTTATATCCCTAGAATTCTACAAAATGGCGGACAAGTCCTCTACTTTGGCAAGGTTAGCCTTCCCTCATCTCATTTGTCACCTCTATAATTCAGCTGGAATTGACATATAGGAAGACACCCTCATTGATGAGGACAAGCCCATCACTAAAAAAATGATGGAGCAAACAAGAGAGCCCACTCATGGACCTCAACAAGAGCATGAGGAAATTCCTCATCATGAAATTCCTGAGATGCCTCAAGAGATGCACTTTCCTCCACAAAACTATTGGGAGCAAATTAACACCTCCCTAAGAGAGTTAAGTTCCAACATGGGACAACTAAGGGTGGAGCACCAAAAGCATTTCATCCTCCTCCATGAAATTAGAGAAGACCAAAAAGCCATGAGGGAGGAGCAACAAAGGCAAGGTAGAGACATAGAGGAGCTCAAGCACTCCATAAGATCTTCAAGAGGAAGAACTAGCCGCCATCACTAAGGTGGACTCGTTCTTTAATTTCCTTGTTCTTTATTTTCTATTTTTCGTTCCCTATGCTTCATGTTTTAATTATGTTCGTGTCTTCATTACATGATCATTAGTGTTTAGTGTCTATGCCTTAAAGCTATGAATGTCCTATGAATCCTTCACCCTCCTTAAATGAAAAATGTTTTCTGAAAAAGAAAAAGAAGTACATGAATTTCGAATTTTAAAATAGTTTAATTATTTTGATGTGGTGGCAATACTTTTTGTTTTCTGAATGAATGCTTGAATAGTGTATATTTTTGAATTTTTTGTTTATGAATGTTAAAATTATTGGCTCTTGAAAGAATAATAAAAAAAGAGAAATGTTATTGATAATCTGCAAAATCATAAAATTGATTCTTGAAGCAAGAAAAAGCAGTGAAAAGCTTGCGAAAAAAATGGCAAAAAAAAAAAGAAAAATAAAAGAAAAAGAAAGAAAAAGAAAGAAAAAGAAAAAGCAACCAGAAAAAGCCAATAACCCTTTAAACCAAAAGGCAAGGGTAAAATAAAAAAGATCCAAGGCTTTGAGCATTACTGGATAGGAGGGCCCAAAGGAATAAAATCCTGGCCTAAGCGGCTAAACCAAGCTGTCCCTAACCATGTGCTTGTGGCGTGAAGGTGTCAAGTGAAAAGCTTGAGACTGAGCGGTTAAAGTCGTGGTTCAAAGCAAAAAGAGTGAGCTTAAGAGCTCTGGACACCTCTAATTGGGGACTCTAACAAAGCTGAGTCACAATCTGAAAAGGTTCACCCAGTTATGTGTCTGTGGCATTTATGTATCTGGTGGTAATACTGGAAAACAAAATACTTAGGGTCACGGCCAAGACTCATAAAGTAACTGTGTTCAAGAATCAACATACTAAACTAGGAGAATCAATAACACTATCTGAATTCTGAGTTCTTATAGATGCCAATCATTCTGAATTTCAAAGGATAAAGTGAGATGCCAAAACTGTTCAGAAGCAAAAAGCTAATAGCCCCGCTCATCTAATTAATACTGATCTTCATAGATGTTTTCGGAATTTATTGTATATTCTCTTCTTTTTATCCTATTTTGTTTTTAGTTGCTTGGAGACAAGCAACAATTTAAGTTTGGTGTTGTGATGAGCAAATAATTTATACGCTTTTTGGCATTATTTTTAGGTAGTTTTTAATATGAATTAGTTAATTTTTATTATTTTTTAAAATAAAAATCACATTTCTGGACTTTACTATGAGTTTGTGTATTTTTCTGTGATTTAAGGTATTTTCTGGCTGAAATTGAGGGACCTAAGCAAAAATCTGATTCAGAGGCTGAAAAAGGACTGCAGATGCTGTTGGATTCTGACCTCCCTGCACTCAAAGTGGATTTTCTGGAGCTACCGAAGCCCAATTGGCGCTTTATTAATTTCGTTGGAAATTAGACGTCCTGGGCTTTCCAGCAATATATAATAGTCCATACTTTGTCCAAGATTTGATGGCCCAAACTGGCGTTCAAAGTGAGCCTAAAATTTCTGGCGTAAAACGCCCAAACTGGCACCAGAATTGGAGTTAAATGCCCAAACTGGCACAAAAGGTGGCATTTAACTCCAGGAACAGCCCAAGCACGAAAAAGCTTCAATGCTCAGCCCAGGCACACACCAAGTGGACCCCGGAAGTGGATTTCTGCATCATTTACTCATTTCTGTAAACCCTAGGTTACTAGTTCATTATAAATAGGACCTTTTACTATTGTATTTTCATCTCTAGATCATATTATGTAAATTTACGTTCTGAGACCTCCATGGGAGGCTGGCCACTCGGCCATGTCTACCCTATTTTCACTTATGTATTTTCAACGGTGGAATTTCTACACCCCATAGATTAAGGTGTGGAGCTCTGCTGTTCCTCATGAGTTAATGCAATTATTACTGTTTTCCATTCAATTCAAGCTTATTCTTGTTCTAAGATATTCACTCGCACTTCAACCTGATGAATGTGATGATCCGTGACACTCATCATCATTCTCACCTATGAACGCGTGCCTGACAACCACCTCAGTTCTATCTGCAATAGCTTGAGTGTGTATCTCTTAGCCTCCTGGTTCACGACGCATGGTTGCCTCTCCTGACAACAGAGCCCTCCATTCTGTGAGATCAGAGTCTTCGTGGTATAAGCTAGAATCAATTGGCAGCATTCTTGAGATCCGAAAAGTCTAAACCTTGTCTGTGATATTCCGAGTAAGATCTGGGATGGAATGACTGTGACGAGCTTCAAACTCGCGAGTGTTGGGCGTAGTGACAGACGCAAAAGGATCAATGGATCCTATTCCAACATGAGTGAGAACCGACAGATGATTTAGCCGTGCGGTGATAGCGCATTTGGACCATTTTCACGGAGAGGACGGATGGTAGCCATTGACAACGGTGATCCCCCAACATACAACTTGCCATGGAAAGGAGTATGAATGATTGGATGAAGGCAATAGGAAAGCAGAGGTTCAGAAGGAACAAAGCATCTTCATACGCTTATCTGAAATCCCACCAATGAATTACATAAGTACTTCTATCTTATTTTCTGTTTTAATTATATTTTATTATCAAAATCCCATAACCATTTGAATCCGCCTGACTGAGATTTACAAGGATGACCATAGCTTGCTCCAAGTCGACAATCTCCGTGGGATTGACCCTTACTCACGTAAGGTATTACTTGGACGACCCAGTGCACTTTCTGGTCAGCAGCACGGAGTTATGTGAAAAGTGTGAGATCATGATTCCGTGTACCAATGGACAACTTAGGAAACTTTGTGGGATGAAGCGCAAGAGAAGGATGTTTCATGGTTGGCGTTGCAAATCAAGGCTCATTTTGGTTGATACATCAAGAATGAGATACAAAGGTTTGGCTAACGCTCAATTAGGTGGGTCTAGAAGGAGAATTCGGCACTTCATTGAGAATTCATCTTGCTTACCACCCGGATGGACTAATGATGATCAATTTAAAGACGGGTGTCAAAACAAAGTGTGGGATCCTGGATCGCACAAGGAGAATCAACTTTGGGAGCTCATTGTTTGTAAAGAACTCCATCAAAGCTTGGAGCTATTAAATTTGAAGAATGGAGCTTATTGGAGACTCAAGCATTGGTGGATGTTCAAGGATAGCTTCAAACACAAGCCACATTGATAAGGAGCTCCCCATAAGTCCAACTTAAGGACAATAAATAAAAGTGCTAGGTGGAAGACACCCCACCATGGTAAAATCTTTTTATTTTTCTCTTTTGTAAATATTGGTAAAATTAGTTTGATTTTATATTTTGATTGGTTTGTTGAGTTTAGCTGGTAGTTTGGTATGTTAAATAAGGTTTTATGGTATTTTGGTAGCTGTTTGGAGGTTTGGAATGCTTGGTTTGGTGAAAAAACTTGAAAAAATTTTGAAAGACAGAGCACCAACCCACGCGTACGCGTGCCTCACGCGTACGCGTGACCCAAGTTTTTTCGACCATCCACGTGCACGCGTCATGATGATTGGAATTTTTGACGGTTTAGAATTTCTCTAATGAACTCTCGTTGTAAAGTATAGTTTCTAAACCAAACAATAATCCTATCATACAAAAGATTGTTTGTCACTAAAACAAACTCCTAAATTTATAAACTGAAGTATTGGAACCTCGGGTCGTTCTCCCTAGAAATTGCGATAAAGTGTCTTGTTATTGGTTATAAGGTATGTTTTGGGGTTTTTGAGATAATAGACAAGAAATATAAATGGCAAGGAAGTAAACTAATAGCTACAAAGGTCTTGGCAAGGTTTGGTGGTCAAGGATATCTATCCCTATCACTAACCACAACATGAGAATTGGCAAGGATCAATCCCACTAAGTCATCCTCTACTAGTAGTAAAGGAAAGTCAAGTGAGCTATATCAATCCAAGTCCATAAGTCCTAGCTCTCCACCAATTCAATTAGTGAGACCTAGAGTTAATGGCTCCCAATCATCAATTACTTGGACATTAGTAACTCAAGAGTTCCTAAGTCACCTTCCCAAGCCAAGAGCATAAAATTCTACTCTAACATCCTTCCAAGCATTTCATCAAACACTTGGAAGGCATAAAAGGAAAGAATAGTAAAATTGCAAGAAAATTAAATCTACACTACTCAATTGCAAATAATTAAACAACAACAAATCAAATGAACAATAGAGGAATATGAATCATAAATTGCATTAAGAGAAAATAGAGGAAACAAAAGTGCATCAACATAAAAGTAGAGAATTACAAGAACTAAATGCTAAACTAGAGAGAGGAAAGGTAGAAGAAGAAGAAATTGCAAGGGAAAAGTAAATCAAAGCATGAAATTAACCTAGATCTAAGAAATCCTAATCTAGATCTAACCTAATCCTAATTCTAGAGAGAAGTGAGAGCTTCTCTGTCTAGAAACTAACTTTTCCTCCAAAACTAATCTAAACTAAACTAATAATGACTAGGTGTCTCATCCCTCTTCAATCTTTGGGTTAAATAGCATCAGAAATGAGTTGGATTGGGCCCAAAATGCACCAGAAATCGCTGGCCACGAGTTGCACTTTAGTGAGTCACGTGCAACATCGGTGCGTACGCATACAGTGCGCATGCGCGCCCCTAAACGTGATGCAACTATGACAAATTTTATATTATTTTGAAGCCCCAGATGTTATATTTCCAACTCAATTGAAATCGCCTCATTTGGATCTCTGTAGCTGAAGTTATGATTGATTAAGTGCGAAGAGGTCAGGCTTGACAGCTTTGCGATTCCTTCATCCCTTCATGAGTTCTCCATTTCTGCATGCTTTTCCTTCATTCTTTTGATCCAATCTTTACCTCCTAAACCTGAAATCACTTAACAAACATATCATGGCATCTAATGGAATCAAGGTGAATTAAATTTAGCTATTTTAAGACCTAAAAAGCATGTTTTCACTCTTAAGCACAATTAAAGGAGAATTTATAAAACCATGCTATTTCATTGGATACATGGGAGAAAAGTTGACAAAACCCTCTAAATTCAACACAAGATAAACCCTACAAATGGGGTTTATCAACCTCCCCACACTTAAACAATAGCATGTCCTCATGCTAAACCAAGAAGGATAAGAGAAGGGGTATAGACATTTATTCAATGCAACTAAACTATCTAAATGCAAACTATCTAAATGAATGCAACTAAATGCAAAATAATTCTACCTACTTGGTTAAAAGTAAATCAATCTCCAAGACATACATGCATAAGTAGGGCCAAGATCATATAACGATTCATGAATCCTACCAATTCAAATATCAAGATGAAGTTCAAGTAGACTTGCAAGAAAAAAGCTCATGAAAGCCGGGAACAAGGAATTGAGCATCGAACCCTCACCGGAAGTGTTTGCACTCTATTCGCTCAAGTGTATAGGGTCGATCCACTCAATTCTCTTCTAATCATGCTTTCCAAGATTTGTTTTTCATCTAACAATCAACATTTATTTCATGCATGCATACAACTATAATGAGGACTTTTCATAGGTTGTAATAGGGCTAGGGTCAAGGTAAGGATGCATATTTGGTCAAGTGGACTTGAATTTTGAATCTTTGATCACCTTAAACTTCCCACCTAACCTATATAGCAACCTATACAATTCTAAACAAACCTAACTACCCATTCTTCACTTTTTCACATACTCATGCATTTTTTTCCTTGATCACAACACATATGCATTGATTATTATTGAGCTTCACTTGGGGCATTTTGTCCCTTTTTTTATTTCTTTTTCTTTTTTCTTTATTTTTCTATTTTTTTCTTTTTCTTTTGATATCTGCATATATATTTTTGTTTCTTTTTTTTCTCATTTTTTTTTGCAATAAAGTATATACAAAAGTATCAATGCATATGGTTTTGCATTTAATTAACACATGAACATGTACCCATCCGAATATTTTCAACAACAATACAACACACACTTTTTCCCAACCAATGTCCCAAGTTTTCCCACACTTGAATGATACTCACACTCACTAGCCTAAGCTAATCAAAGATCCAGATAAAGGACATTTATTATTTTTCGCTTTAAGGCTTGTAATGTGCTAAAATTATGAACAAGTGGGTTAATCGTAAGCTCAAATTGGCTAACAATGGATGATAAGAGGTAAGGCTATTTGGGTAAGTGGGCTAATGAAATAATGCCTCAATCATATAAATACATGAATACAAGGAATAATTGGACATAAAGAATTAAACAAATCAAAGATCACAATCATAGAGAGAGAACAATGCACACAAGAAGAAAAATAAGTGGTTATAAGATGTAACCACACCATTAGGCTCAAAACTCACAAGCTTGTGTTCTTAGCTCAAAAACCATGTTCCAAAATAAATTCTTTCAAGCAAGTTCAACAAAAAATTTTTTCACATTGGTAGGTTACCCTAAAACAGTTTCTTGGAAAAGGAATCATCACCCTAACCAAGTAGTCCTAATAAGAAAGAAGTGGTAAAAATATGTATAAATTCTAACTAGCATGCAACCTATCATGCAATGCAACAAATATTTAACATTGGTGTTGAAAAAGGAAATTGTTACCCATGGAGATCGGTCGGACGACCTCCCCACACTTGAAGATTGCACCGTCCTTGGTGCATGCAAAGAAGAGCAAGATGGACGGGCTGCTACAATTGATGAGCTCCTTCAAAAGGTTGTGCGGATGACTTGTTGTTTGCCCTATTTAAAAGCTTTTCCTTTCACCTTGTTTTGGTGGCCAACCTATAAGGAAAGAAAAGGAAAGAAAAATTAAGCCTATGACAAAGATATCAAAGCAAAGAGATCATAGGCGGGGGCTAATGCCAAATAAGAGTAAAGTTCTCTACTACATAGTAGCTACAACATGTGAGTGAGAAAGCAATATAAGCAAAGGACATATCAATTAATACTTGATGCAAGAGTAAAGTCAAAGCATGAAGAGCATATTGAGCATCAAGATCAAATAAAAATTGACACAAACAAGATTAGTAATAAGCATGAAAGCATTAGGTCCCATCCTAACTCAATGATAATGAAGTACAAAAACAAAGAATAATGAATGAGGAAGGACTAAAGCACTAATCTTGTGTGTGGAACAAATATGACCATTAATGTTAAATAAGTCACGAAGCACCAAAACAATGCAAGAGAGTCTCAACAATTGAGTAGGAAAGTTCAACATCATTATTAAAATGAGAAACTTAGGAAAAAATATGAAAACAGGCGATAAAAGCAAAATTGAAATGCAAAGAATAAAAGTATGCAAACGCAATAAACAAAAGAAAATGGAAGAGGAGAAAAAAAACCTCTTTTTTTACCGACGCGGACGCGTCATGCACGCTTACGCGCCGATGCGAAGTTTGGCAGAAGGACGCGTACGCGCCAGGTGCGCGCACGTGTGGGTGGGATTAGGTGCGGGACACAGCGTCAGTCCAAGGTTGGCCCAACTCTCTGGAAAATGTACCAGGAGGGCAGGTGGCGCTATTGACGCGTGCGCGTACAATGTGCGTACGCGTGCATTGCGCAATTAGAATCAAGGACGCGTACGCGCCAGGTGTGCGCACGTGCGGGTTGGTTTGTGCCTTAGGCCCAATTTTCGCACAGTGCAGGCCTAACTCTCGAGTTTTTGGCTGGGGATGAAATTTTTGCATCCACGCGTACGCGCCATGTACGCGTGCGCGTGGATGGTCGAAAATGCTTGGGTCACGCGTACACGCCAAGTGCGCGCGCGCGTGCGTTGGTGATCTGTTTTTCAAGATTTTTCCAAGTTCTTGCATCAAACCAAGCATTCCAAGCCTCCAAACAGCTACCAAAACACCATAAAACCTTATTTAACATAGAAAACTACCAAATAAACTCAACAAACTAATCTAAACATGAAATTAAACTAATTCTACTAATATTTACAAAAGAAAAAATGAAAAGGATTACCATGGTGGGGTGTCTCCCACCTAGCACTTTTGTTTCTTGTCCTTAAGTTGGACTTGTGGGGAGCTCCTCTCAAGGTGGCTTGTGCTTAAATTCTTCTTGGAACTCCCACCAATGCTTGGTTCTCCATTGTGCCCCAAGATTCCTTATTTTTTGCACCAAGTGTTGATGGAGTTCTTCACAAGCTTGGGGCTCCCAAAATTGATTCTCCTTGTGCGATCCGGGATCCCATACTTTATTTTCACGCCCGTCCTTGAATTGATCATCATTAGTCCATCTGGGTGGCAAGTAAGGTGAATTCTCAATAAAGTGACCAACAATCCTCCTACACCCATCTAGTTGAGCACTACTCCAACCTTTATATCTCATGTTTGATGCATCAACCATAATGAGCCTTGATTTGCAATGCCAACCACAAAACCCTTTTCGCTTACGCTTCATCCCACAAAGTTCCCTAAGTTGGCCATCCGTTTCAATCAAACCATATTCAAGTGGGATAATAAAGCTAATAGAAATGAATTCACCCACTCAAATGAAGGTGTAGATGGCAACCTAGGCAAAGAAGCGTCCAAGGATCTTGACAAAGCGTATTCAATTTCCATCCTCCTTTTTCTAAGGATCTCCACCTCCTCACAAGATCTCTTAATCTCAATCCTTTGTTCAATAGTTTTATCTAAGCCTTTTCCCTTACTCAAATCATAAATGGGAGGGTGAGAGAAATTTACCTCCACATTACTTTCCATCTTATCGGGAGAAGGTTCTTCATGCTCAAAGGATTCTTCACCACTAAGACTTGATGCTTGATCTTCATCACCAAGGGAACTCAATTCTTGCTCTATCCCGTCCAATTCCTCATATGGAATATGCCTTAGAGGTTGTGCACATTCCTCCTCAAAATCAACTTTAATCTTGTTGGAGGGGTTTTCATCAATTCTAGATTCACAAGGTAGTTCCGTATCTCCTAAGTCTTCAACCACTTCTTCCTTTTCCTCAACAATTGTAGCTTCCTCCAATTGTTCCAATACAAAGCAACTTTCCTCATTCTCCACCAATCTCTCCTTCATATTATGCTCTTCATTTTTTTCTCCACATGTAGCCATGGGAGTTCCTTGAGTGTTCAAGCATTGGGATGCTAACCGATTTACCACCTCGTCCAAGGCGGCCGTGAATTGTTGCACATCCTTTTTCATCTCCTCTTCTCCTTGAACAAGAACATCAAGGATGTCATCCATTGGAGGTTGGGGTGGATGGAAGGGTTCATCAATTTGGGAGAACGGTTCATAGTAGGAAGGTGGTTCCTCTTGGTAGAGTTGTGGTGGTTCAATAATTTCCACTCTTTTCACTTGTTGCACAACACGCTCCATGGTCACTTGAAGTTGATCCAATATTTTCTTGAGATGATCCCTTGACTCTTGTTCCTCTTGGATAATATGATTAGGATCATACGGCTCTTGGATCGATGGACATGAGTATTCTTCCATGGGAGGTTGTGGTGGGAAGTAGAGTTCATCTTGTGGTTAAAAATTTTCATACATTGGAGGTGGTTCATTTTGGTAATAATATGGAGGGGCTCCATTTTGATGAATGGATGGTGGTGGCTCATATGGCTCATATGGTTGTTGGAATGGTGGATATGGATTAGGGTCCTATGAAGGTGGTTGGTAAGAAGGGGCTTGTGAGTATGGTTGAGGGTTATGTTGAGGATATGGCTCATAGACATATGGTGGTGGTTCTTGAAAGTCACAAGGAGATTCACCATAGCTATTGGATTGATATGTATCATAGAATGACTCTTGTTCATAGTGTATTGGTGGAGGTTGTTGCCATGAAGATTGATCATATGCATATAGCTCCTCCCACCTTTGATTGTCCCATCCTTGATACACATCCTCATTGAAGCTCTCATTTCCTACAACATAGTTAGAACCAAACTCATAGCCAAAGTGAGAATTCATAATGGAAAGAGAAAATTAGAAACAAAAGCTAATAAGAAATAATGAAACAAAGTCCTAAAACTAGCAAAAACTAACAAGCAATCCAAAAATCAAGTTATTCACAATATTCACATATATACAATAACCAATAACCTAACACCATTACAATTCTCTGGCAACGGCACCATTTTGATGATTGAAAATTTTGACGGTTTAGAATTTCTCTAATGAACTCTCGTTGTAAAGTATAGTTTCTAAACCAAACAATAATCCTATCATACAAAAGATTGTTTGTCACTAAAGCAAATCCCTAAATTTATAAATCTAAGTATTGGAACCTCGAGTCGTTCTCCCTAGGAATTGCGATAAAGTGTCTTGTTATTGGTTATAAGGTATGTTTTGGGGTTTTTGAGATAATAGACAAGAAATATAAATGGCAAGGAAGTAAACTAATAGCTACAAAGGTCTTGGCAAGGTTTGGTGGTCAAGGATCTCTATCCCTATCACTAACCACAACATGAGAATTGGCAAGGATCAATCCCACTAAGTCATCCTCTAACTAGTAGTAAAAGAAAGTCAAGTGAGCTATATCAATCTAAGTCCATAAGTCCTACCTCTCCACCAATTCAATTAGTGAGACATAGAGTTAATGGCTCCCAATCATCAATTACTTGGACATTAGTAACTCAAGAGTTCCTAAGTTACCTTCCCAAGCCAAGAGCATAAAATTATACTCTAACATCCTTCCAAGCATTTCATCAAACACTTGGAAGGTATAAAAGGAAAGCATAGTAAAATTGCAAGGAAATTAAATCTACACTACTCAATTGCAAGGAATTAAACAACAATAAATCAAATGAACAATAGAGGAACATGAATCATAAATTGCATTAAGAGAAAATAGAGGAAGCAAAAGTGCATCAACATAAAAGTAGAGAATTACAAGAACTAAATGCTAAATTAGAGAGAGGAAAGGTAGAAGAATAAGAAATTGCAAGGGAAAAGTAAATCAAAGTATGAAATTAACCTAGATCTAAGAAATCCTAATCTAGATCTAACCTAATCCTAATTCTAGAGAGAAGTGAGAGCTTCTCTCTCTAGAAACTAACTTTCCCTCCAAAACTAATCTAAACTAAACTAATAATAACTAGGTGTCTCATCCCTCTTTAATCCTTGGGTTAAATAGCATCAGAAATGAGTTGGATTGGGCCCAAAATGCACTAGAAATTGCTGGCCACGAGTTGCACTTTAGTGAATCATGTGTAACATCGGTGCGTACGCATACAGTGCGCGTGCGTGCCCTTAAACACGATGAAAATATGACAAATTTTATATCATTTTGAAGCCCTGGATGTTAGCTTTTCAACGCAACTAGAACCGCCTCATTTGGATCTCTGTAGCTCAAGTTATAATTGATTAAGTGCGAAGAGGTCAGGCTTGACAACTTTGCGATTCCTTCATCTCTTCATGAGTTCTCCATTTCTACATGCTTTTCCTTCATTCCTTTGATACAATCTTTGCCTCCTAAACCTGAAATCACTTAACAAACATATCAAGACATCTAATGGAATCAAGGTGAATTAAATTTAGCTATTTTAAGACCTAAAAAGCATGTTTTCACTCTTAAGCACAATTAAAGGAGAATTTATAAAACCATGCTATTTCATTGGATACATGGGAGAAAAGTTGACAAAATCCTCTAAATTCAACACAAGATAAACCCTACGAATGGGGTTTATCAGTCACCCACGCGTACGCGTGGATCCAAAATTTTCACCTCCATACAAAAACCAAAGAGTTGTGCCTACTTTTTGCCAATTTTGTGCCTTAGGCACAAGTTCACCGACGCGTACGTGTCAACCCACGCATACGCGTTGCTTCTCTGAATAAGCCATCACGCGTATGCGTCACACACGCGTATGCGTCGCTCCCATCTCACCACTCCACGTGCACGCGTCACTCCACGCGTACGCGTGGATGTCCTGTTTCACCACTTTTCTTTTCTTCTCTTCTTTCCATTTTTTTCCTTCTTCTCTCTTCTCTTCTTTTCTCTCCCTTCTTTCACCATCATCCAACACTACCAATCACCATATAACACCATTTATTTTTGTTAGTTAGTTTCATTTTTTTGTTTAATTTTTGTTTTCATAATAAGTGTTGGATTATTTATCTTGTTTACTGTATATTGCTGCTTATTACTAATTGAATGCTATTTTAGCATAATTATTTTTGGATATTCATTGTTGGATTCTCTTGTTGAGGTTATATTTTGCTACTTGGTTTTGAATTTTTCATGCTTAACCTTTGTGAATACCAAGAGAATGACACTGCCCTCAAGCTTTTTAAGCCTTTTGAATTGCATGATTTGGCCACCATGTGATTTGCATTCTCTTCTTTGATTAGGCAATTTCTTGACGGATGTTGTGCATTTATCTTAATGCATTGCATTTCTTGATCATATGCATCCATATGTTTTTGGCTTGAATGCTTTCATGCTTCTTTATTGCTTGTGTAGCTGTTTTAACCTAAAAGTTTAGAGCATCTCAAGCACATTAGGATGAGTGAAGTGCATGTTCCTTTTTGTGTAATTGTGACATAGCTCTTTATGATAGTGTGTGTGCTCTAAAATGCGTCTAATTTAGAATTCACACACTTGTTTCGTTAATGTCACATACATCGGGTCACTCACTTCATTCTAGTGATTATTACCTCATTCCAACAATTTATGCTTCCTTGCTTTTGCATTTACTTTTCTTACTATCCTGTCTTCTATTTTCAGGATGAGTCATTATAAGCTAAAACGGAAGCGGGACAAATAACATGCAGCAACTGGTTGATCCACCAGCTGAAGGTGGCAACTCGGCGAGTCGCTGCACCTCCTTGCTCATCTTTGAATGCACCGAGGACGGTGTAAACTTTTAAGTGTAGGGAGGTCGTCCGACCAGTCGGCACTTTTCGGTGACAAATTTCTAATCTCAACACTTGTGCATTTCATTTCATTTCATTTTTAGATCTTCTAGGAATTTTAGTTACATTTTCTTATTTTTGCATATATACACACACAATAATCTTAGTCAAAATAATGAAAATTTTCAAGAATGTTATCTATAGGGCATTGACATCCCAATTGGTTTGAGTAAATTTTTTTTTCATTGAACTTGCTTGAATTAGATATACATTATGGAACATGATTTTTGAGCTAAGAACACAAGCTTGTGAGTTTTGAGCCTAATTGTGTGGTTACATCATATAACCACTTATTTTCATTCTTGTGTGCATTGTTCTCTTCTATGATTGTAATCTTTGATTTGTTTGATTCTTTATGTCCATTATTCTTTGTATACATGAATTTATATGATTGAGGCCATCATTTCATTTAGCTCACTTACCCAAATAGCCTACCTTTTATCTTCCATTGTTAGCCAACTTTGAGCCTACGATTAACCCACTTTGTTCTTAATATTAGCACATTACAAGCCTTAAAGCGAAAAATAATAAATGTCCTTAATTTGGATCTTTGATTAGCTTAGGCTAGTGAGTGTGTATCATTCAAGTGTGGGGAAACTTGGGACATTGGTTGAGTAAAAAGTGTATTTTATATTTTCATTGAAATCATTGGGATTGGGTTCATACTCATGTGTTAATTAAATGTAAAACCATATGCGTTGATACTTTTGTATATACTTTATTATAAAAAAAATGAGAAAATAAAAAGAAAATATATATATATATATAAAGAAAAAAATAGAAAAAGAAAAGTAATAAAAAGGGGACAAAATGCCCTAAGGTGAAGCTCAATAATAATCAATGCATATGAGTTGTGATCAAGAAAAGAATGCATGAGTGTGTGAAAAAGTGAAGAATGGGTAGTTAGGTTAGCTTTGAATTTGTATAGGTTGCTATATAGGTTAGGTGGGAAGTTTAAGTTAATCAAAGATTCAAATTCTAGTCCACTTAACCATATGTATCCTTACCTTGACCCTAGCCCCATTACAACCTATGGAAAAGACCTCATGATATTTGTATGCATGTGATGAGTGGATAATTTATACGCTTTTTGGCATTGTTTTTAGGTAGTTTTTAATATGAATTAGTTAATTTTTATTATATTTTTATTAGTTTTTAAATAAAAATCACATTTCTGGACTTTACTATGAGTTTGTGTATTTTTCTGTGATTTCAGGTATTTTCTGGCTGAAATTGAGGGACCTGAGCAAAAATCTGATTCAGAGGCTGAAAAAGGATTGCAGATGTTGTTGGATTCTGACCTCCCTGCACTCGAAGTGGATTTTCTGGGGATACAGAAGATCAATTGTCGCGCTCTTAGTTGCGTTGGAAACTAGACATTCTAGGCTTTCCAACAATATATAATAGTCTATACTTTGCCCGAGATTTGATGGCCCAAACTGACGTTCAAAGTCAGCCTAAAATTTCTAGCGTAAAACGCCCAAACTGGCACCAGAATTGGAGTTAAATGCCCAAACTGGCACAAAATCTGGCGTTTAACTCTAGGAACAGCCCAAGTACGAAAAAGCTTCAATGCTCAGCCCAAACATACACCAAGTGGGCCCCGAAAGTGGATTTCTGCATCATTTACTCATTTCTATAAACCCTAGGTTACTAGTTCATTATAAATAGGACCTTTTACTATTGTATTTTCATCTCTGGAACATATTATGTAACTTTACGTTCTAAGACCTCCATGGGAGGCTGGCCACTCGGCCATGTCTACCCTATTTTCACTTATGTATTTTCAACGGTGGAATTTCTACACCCCATAGATTAAGGTGTGGAGCTCTGCGGTTCCTCATGAGTTAATGCAATTATTACTGTTTTCCATTCAATTCAAGCTTATTCTTGTTCTAAGATATTCACTCGCACTTCAACCTGATGAATGTGATGATCCGTGACACTCATCATCATTCTCACCTATGAACGCATGCCTGACAACCACCTCCGTTCTATCTGCAATAGCTTGAGTGTGTATCTCTTAGCCTCCTGGTTCACGAAGCATGGTTGCCTCTCCTGACAACAGAGCCCTCCATTCCGTGAGATCAGAGTCTTCATGGTATAAGCTGTAACGACCCAATTTTTTATATGTCTAGATCATACCGGAAACTGAGCGCTACCAATTTGTCTTCCTAATTATTATCTATTATTTATCATATGAGCCTGATTTGTTGTTAAAAGCGTAGTTAATTTGCGAGGTGTATTTTTTTTTGAAAACGTTTGGATTAATAGACAGAATCATTTATAATCAATTCACATATAATAACAGATAAAACAGTTATAAACAACCACATATAAATACATCACAAGTAGTTGACAACATTCGGTGATTCAGCCTTTATTAGAATATAGACTGTTAGTTAGAACACCCCTAGATATAGCTAAATAATAACTATATACATATATATACATACAACATCCTAGGTCCTGACCTGTTCAAGAGGTCCCTAAGCTGGCACCTAGGCTAGCCTAGACTCTATACTCACCTAGTCCCTCTAAACTACTAAAACGAGGGAAAGTACGTTCTAAGTCTTCAAAACTCAAGTCAAGTGGAACATCATTAAAAGATAGAACATCATCTGCTACTCCTCTGCACGTTCAGACTTTTCCACAGGACGTCTCTCTGGTACCTCATGAAGTAGCCACACAATAGGAATCTCGTACACAGGATTTAGGTTAAAGTGCGCATACGAACGGGGGTGCAGACGTTGGCTGGTCTCACAGTATATACATATAATCAGAGAACGATATTCACCCTAGACTCAGAAGACTATCTAGAGCATAATCTTCTTCTTGCGAACGGTCATCAGCGAACTATGGTAAGTTACTCTTACTTCCATCTGAAGGGGGAAGGGAGAGAGAAGGGGTAAGAACTGGGGAGTTCCTAGTAGGGTCAGGGTTATTAGTTACGTTCATTAATTTCGTGTTGTTTAGCAGATAAATAGTAGAATACCGAGAAGTAGTAGACAGAAGAAACACATAAATAGAGAAAATAGAAAGCAAAACACAAACAAAAGAATACAAGAAAACAAAACACAGACACAGAGAATAGAATGAAAACAAAGAAAGCATACATTCAAACAACAATCATAACAGAGGAAATGCGCAACCAAGTATGATGCATGTCTGTCCTATGCAGGCCATGAGCTCACGTGTCGGTTTACACTCTGCAGCCCGACATTACCTAGGAACTAGTCCTAGATATGGCTTTATCTCTGTAGGTGAACTTCGGCCTACAGAAACAACACTCCCATAAGTGAACTTCGGCTTACAGAAATAGTATAATCACAATAGAACAACTTTCTGTAGGTGAACTTCGGCCTACAGAAATAACACCTCTGTAAGTGAACTTCGGCTTACAGAAATAGTCTAATTACAGCACAACAATTTTCTGTAGGTGAACTTCGGCCTACAGAAATAGCACCTCTGTAAGTGAACTTCGGCTTACAGAAATGGCACCCCTCAGGAATAATATAAACACAACAGAACAACTTTCTGTCATTAAAACTTTACAGACTTTTTCTTCGATTTTTATCTTTTCTTCAACTCTTTATCTTTCTTTTATCTTTGCCTCACTAATATGTTCTTACCACTCCCTAAGTGTTTTATGAAGGTAATTATGAGATTCTGTGCTTAAAGTTGTCTTTCTAAAGCTTTTACAGAAAACTGCCTTTTTTGCATTATTTTATTATTTTTATTAAAATATTATTTTTAATTAAATATTATTATTTAATATTTTATTATTATCTATTATTTTATTAATATATTTTTGAAAATTACCCCACTTTAACTTTTAACCTTTAAAATTCACTTTTTACCACCCGTAACTTTTAATATTTCTACTTTAACCACCCTAACTTTCAGAAATTACAAAATAACCCCTCAAACACCAAAATATTTACTTCCTTGCCCTTTTCAAGATCTAAAAGGCATTCTTCATTGTTTTTCACCACACTCAAAGTGTTCTTCATGTTCTTCATAAATTCTTCAGATTCTTTCTCTGTTTTTACCCGTTTTTCAGTCTTTTCAGCAACCGATTTTTACCAAAATTCAAAATAAATTAGTAGCCACTAAAACCCCATATTTTCTACATGATTTCAACACAAATTGAACCCCAATTTAAGCTTAGGATTTCGTTTTTCCAGCTGCCCCAAGAACATGAACTTTAAAGCTTGAATTTCATCAAATTTCATCAAAATTTTACCAAATTTTCACCAAGAATCAATCATATAAGCAACCAATTTTTAGCACAGCCAAATAATACAACATTCACACAACTCAAACACAAATAATCAAGATTAATTTCGTGACACCCTACCTGGTTTTGCTGCTCCTAATTCAGTTAGACTTTCAAGTGGTCCTTTAGCACTTTTTTCTCCTAAATCACATCAAGAACAACTTTAAATCCAAAAACTCTCAACTGACCAAATCTCAATCAGTATGTTAGGAAGAGATATCTCACCTTAGACTTACTGGAAATTCATGTTTCTATGCCCTCAAGTCAAGTTAAGCATGATTCCTAAGGAAGAACATCAAGAAAACACATGTTTTGCATGGTTTTTCTTGAAAACCGAATTGAAGTGGGAGGGAGACAGCCATATCACCTTATTTTCAGCCTTGATATGTTATATGGTTATGTAGAGGAAGAAGAGAGGATCATTTTGGTGAAATCGGAGTTTTGATTTGAGTTTTAGTTCAGAAGAAATCAAAATTTGAAGATTAAGTGTTCATGAAAGTTTCTCTCTTTTCTCTCTTGTTATTTTCGGCCAAAATGATGTAATGAGACAGCCTTGGAGGTCTTGGGGGTGTAGGGTGAGTTGTGATTGGTTGGCTTGGAGGTGGGTTAAAATAATATTAAAATATCTCAGGTGTACAACTACTAAAGCTAGATGTATCAGAACACTTGTAAAAACATCTCTAAAAATTATTTTCTGAACTACTAGTATAAATGAAACTAGTAACATATTTATTATGAGAATAGAACATGTATGATGAAGTCTTAGCATTGCTAAAGTCATCAAAGAGTGCTGGTGCTAAGCTGCACCAGTAAACCGTAAATCCGGTTAAACCGATTTTCTGTTTTTAACTAAAACGGACCAGGTAACCTTATAATATTATTCAAGAAGCTTCTAATACTAATATAATGATAATATTATCCTATTATCTCTCTTCTCTCATAAATCGAGTCCAGTTCGTCAAACTGAGACTACTTACAAAAATCAGAATTAAAACTCCTAACCGATACGGTTCAAAAACTAGGTTCTTTGTGACCTCGTTATCGAGCTTGCCTTAACTAAGGTCCTGAGTTAAAGATAATATAATGACAATGAGGATTAAGATACTTGTTGATATAGAAGAGGTGTTCTCTTTACTGATCTTCTGGCGAAATTCGTGCCTTCGGAAAAGATCTCGCGTACTCGAAAATCAGGGTTGTTACATAAGCTAGAATCAATTGGCAGCATTCTTGAGATCCGAAAAGTCTAAACCTTGTCTGTGCTATTCCGAGTAGGATCTGGGATGGAATGACTGTGACGAGCTTCAAACTCGCGAGTGTTGGGCGTAGTGACAGACGCAAAAGGATCAATGGATCCTATTCCAACATGAATGAGAACTGACAGATGATTAGCCGTGCTGTGACAGCGTATTTGGACCATTTTCACTGAGAGGACGGACAGTAGCCATTGACAACGGTGATCCCCCAACATACAGCTTGCCATGGAAAGGAGTATGAATGATTGGATGACGGCAATAGGAAAGCAGAGGTTCAGAAGTAACAAAGCATCTCCATACGCTTATCTGAAATTCCACCAATGAATTACATAAGTATCTCTATCTTATTTTCTATTTTAATTATATTTTAATTATCAAAACCTCATAACCATTTGAATCCGCCTGACTGAGATTTACAAGGATGACCATAGCTTGCTTCAAGCCGACAATCTCCGTGGGATCGACCCTTACTCACGTAAGGTATTACTTGGACGACCCAGTGCACTTGCTGGTCAGTTGCACGGAGTTGTGTGAAAAGTGTGCGATCACGATTTCGTGTACCAGCATGCATGAAATAATTGTTGATTGTTAGATGAAAAACAAATCTTGGAAAGCATTATTAGGGGAGAATTGAGTGAATCAACCCCATACACTTGAGCGATTAGAGCGGATACACATCCGGTGAGGGTTCGATTGCTCAATTACATGTCTTCACCTAGAATCATCACTTTTCTTGCAAGTTTGTAAAACCTTTAATAACTCAATTCAATTGTGGGTTTGGCTTGGTTGTTAATACGTTTAGCCCTTATGCTTATATTGATTTTCATGGAAGTTGATTTATTTTGACCAAGTAGTTGCATTCATTTAGATAGTTGCATTTAGATATATTACATATAGTTTAGTTTACATTAAATAAATGATAGTACCCTTGTGTCTCTTTCTTGGTTTAAGCATGAGGACATGCTTGGTTTAAGTGTGGGGAGATTTGATGCACCACTATTTTGTGTTGCATTCTATGCTGAATTTAGGATATTTTATCACCCTTTTCTCACATTTATTCCATGAAATGGCATGGTTTCATGTATTTTTTCTAATTTGTGCTTAAATGTGAAAACATGCTTTTTAGCCCCTTAATTGGTTAATTTTAATTCACCTTTAATTCCACTAGATGCCTTGATGTGTTTGTTAGTGAATTCAGGTTGCAAAAGCTAGGAATGGATCAAATGAGTGAAGCGAAAAGTATGCAAATTGGAGAAATCATGGAAAATCAAGGATTGGGAGTGCATTCATCGACGTGCACGCGTGGAATATGAAGTCGCATGGCGACGCGTACGCGTACATGATGTAACACCCCAATTAACCCAAGCCTTATCTCTAGCCGTAAAGCAAGGGTTAACCAAAGGTTACGACAATTCTAAGGCTTATACATATTTATATAAAGAATAATATAATCTAGAAGCCCGATAAAAGATTAAAGCTCAAAGTTAGGGTCTGAAATGCGCAAAACGCATAAACAGAGCAACTAACTTAAAGCACAAGAAATAGATAAAATTTCTATCAAAATATCATAGTATAATATCATAAGGATCTAGCCACGACTCGTGGAGTTTAAGCCGGCTAGCCATATACAGACCATACATGAAACCAGACAGTAAAAACAGCTTATACAAATTTTGTTCTCTCAATACATGCTTCTAAGCTAAACAAAATACAAAAGTGAGAGATGTATAGCAAAATAAATAAAGGGACTCAAAAGGTATCTGGATCCTCCACTTCTATCACCATCTAGGCAACTCACTGAGGTGGGTTGCGACCTGCATCTGAAAAATAACAACAATGTATGGAATGAGAACCGGAGGTTCTCAGTATGGTAATAGTGCCCAATGATGTAAGATGTAAGGCTCTGGGACACCGAAGGCAATCCTAGACCTTCACATCACATACGGATATTCAAGCTTAGAATAATATAAATAAATCAGAAACTTAAATCATAAACCGGTTTATCTAAACATAGGGGGAATTCTAACTAATACTAATCACACCGCTGTATCCCACAGCCATCGCCAACCTAACCTCCGTGCGATCCCATCGCCACCGCCTACCTAACCTCCTCAACACCAAACAAACACAGATAATGCAGACAAGGAAACCACATGTAATATTCATATATATACAAGTAATTCAAGAAGCAAGTAGGCATGTTATACAATTAGGCAAACTCAAGTAATAAAAAAAGCAAGCAAGCATACAGATGATGCATATGATGAATGTCTGCCCTATTAGCTGTGATATCACCTGTCGGTTATCGCCAAACCCGACAGAAAATCCAGTCGACAACTCCCAGATTAGTCTCTCTATTGCGCATAAGGAGGAATAATTCCGATGGATGAGTGCCCTACCACTTTCTCCTTTCAGAGGGAAATATTCCGAGGGAGCGTGCCCTACCACCTTCCTCTGGTTGTCACATGATTCTGTGGGTTAGTGCCCTACCACCTTGCAATCAGAGAGAAGTCGTATTTTCTGGAGGAATAGTTACGAGGGATAAGTGCCCTACCACCTTTTCCTTTCAGAGGAAAACATTCCGAGGGAGCGTGCCCTACCACCTTGCGAGAAATATGAGTGAGAAGCCCAGCTTCAACCCTCACATCCGAACGTAGGCGGGAGACTGCCACAGCCCCTACGACGGAGAACAATATATATCATAATCTCATAGGTCACTGCTCATAGCACACTTCCACTCATACTCATTCCATTAACCATATTCATTTCTTTCCAAGTCCTCATCTTGTCACAACCATCATCAATTCATAACTTTTCGTTCTGAACTCACTAGTTCGTCAATCTCTCAATTCATATACCCTCCTTCCTTCTCACTCTACCAAACCCATCCTCACTACACCAGAAACCTAAGCCTCTGTTCTCTAACTTTCCAAAATACTACCAACTTAGACCTCCTAGGACCTTTTCCATGTTCTAATACCCAAAAATAAGCCCAAGAGTCGTAAAATAGTGTTACAGAAGCTTACAATCTTGTTGGGAAGGTAGAATAGTTGAACACAAGTGAAATTTGAGAAACAAGGAGTGTGCGTCTGCACAGGAGTGTGCGTGCGCACGCCTAGAAAATTTTGAAAGTGTGCATACGCATAGGAGATTGCGTATGCATAGGTATAAAAACCTGCAAGGTCGGTTCACTCGCACGGGGTGTGCTAGCGCTCCCAACAGACGACTTTACCTGCCTGTGCGTGCGCACATAATGAGATTTTTGTAGGGTTGTGCGTGCGCACATATCAGAAATCATAAAATTCTGCAACTCTGCAGGATTTCAGATTTTGACATCAAACTTGAATGATCATAACTTCCTCCTCAAAAATCCAAATTGTACAAACTTATTATCGATTTGAAGAGTTTTCAATGAACTTTAATTTAAATCAAATTTCAACAAATTTCAAAAACCGAGGCTCAAGTTATGATCCGTCAAAGTTCACCAAAAATTTATTTTTACCAAAAATCACAAATCCTCAACTTCACCAAAATTCAGAATTCAAGCCAAACTAATCATACCCCAAACAATACCAAAACAACATCAAGGTCCATACCAAATATTTCTCAACCACTTCAACCATTCAATCATATAAACCATTTAATACTCACCTCATCCAACTCTAAATTTAATCTATCATCACATCCAATTTCCTTAATACCACCATTCCAATTCTCAACAACCATAACAAATCTCATCATTCAATATCTCAATTTATCAACTCTTAAACAATCATCTCCACTTACCAACAACATCAATAGGCATTCATAATCATCAACCATATCACAAACCTCCATCAACAACAATAAGTCTCACATTCATCATCAACCTTCATAATAATTAAAATACCAATAATCATCATCAAATCATATAATCATTATCATTATTATTCCAACTCCTTCCACACAACACCACCACAATATCAATGAATCCTCATCAACAACCCCAATCATTAATTTTTCTCATCAACATCATAATCAAACTCTAACATACACAACTCATAAAATCATCAACACAATTCACATGTCACTTACATAATTCAAGTCACCATGTATTTAATTCAATTCTATCTTAAGGTCAACAAGTCTAAGTGTTCAGAAATATTACATATTACATAAAGAAAACCGAAATTATACTTTGGCTGATTCCCTGGCCAAACGCTCCAAACACCAAAACAAAACCACCAAACTTGATCCAAAGCCTTAACCAACTCCAACAAATACCAAAGCTTAAACTAACAACACATATATCACCAAAATCAAAACCTAAGATACATAAAATAACTAAACACAAGGGTTTAGTAAAATCTTACCTTACCCAACGAGATTATGGGTAAAATCTAATAATTATCCGCTACTAGAGATCACCTAAATAAGCAAAATCACAAAACTTGCTAAGAAACCAAACCCAAAACATGCAGGAATTTAGGGCTAGAAACTGGAGCATGAAGCGAGAAATCTTACCAGATTTCTTTATATAGAAAGGAAGAGCTCATCAAGAGCTTCACGTGGTTGCAAACGGGTTGTCAATCGGAGCTCCGTAGCTCAAGTTATGGCTCCCGGAAGTGGAGGAAGAATAGTGCTCCCATGGCTTCTCTTCTCTCTTCTCTCATAACTGAACTCCCTCTCTCTCTTTAATGAAAATGAGCTGAAAGCTCATTAAAGGAAACTTATATAAGTTGGACTTGGGCCCGGTCCAATCCATTAGCATTTTTAGCCCGTTCAGCCCAACTTTGGGCCAAATCTTTAACACTAACGCCCGGTTTTCCATTCCTAATATATTTCTAGGATTTTCGACTGTTTTCACTTTTTCTCGCATAGAACCGGGCAGACTTAAACCAGTTTGACCGGTTCAACTGCCGATTTGCGGTTTTTTACAATTTTTTTTGCAGAAAACATATTTTTTGACTCGGAAAGACCTACTGAGTCAACAAATCATATTTAAATCCCCAAATTCTCATTCTAACTTTCCAGAACTTAATTTGGCCATTTAAATTATTTTATTCATGAAAAATCCGGTTCTTACATCCTCCCCTCCTTAAAAAGATTTTCGCCCTCAAAAATCATATCACGCGATGTAATATATATATTCTCCACGAAGCATTCTGCTTTCCACGTTATTAACCCGACAAGTTGCCAAAACATCTCGTTCACCATCATCTTACCATGTCGATGTGCTCTCTCGCCTTCCGCTGCGTCACTCTGATTATCGTTGTTAAGAATTTGAAAATTTTCCTTAAACCAAATACTGATTTTATAATATTTTTCAAAACCTTTAAAACAAGTTCAATCTAAATGAGTCCATTGTTAGAACCTTATCAAAAGAGTCAAAAATCTTGTATGTGTAAACCAATCACCTTGAAACACGATTTTTCCTAAACTAATTTGAATCCTTAAATCAAAAACCTTTCGATTTGAATCCCTTTTGATAAATCAAATTTGCAAACCAAAATCACAAGTTAACAAAATCTTAGGACTCGCTTTCCCTTTTTAAATCATATCATTTGACCAAAAGTTCAAATCCTAGTTTTCAAAACCAAATCAATCAAATCAGAGTCCCAAACCAAGTTTTAAAAAAATCAACCTAAACTTTAAAACTTTTTCAACACGAACGACGATAGTCTGTACTATGAAGATAAGTTAAGATCTGGTCATCGGCTTCATAATTACCTCAACCCTGTTGTTGTGATCGATCCGCCCCATGTGTTCCTCGGTGTGGACAATCTCTAACCAAATGTCCCGATGAGCCACACTTGTAACATAGTTTCTTACCCAACTGGAATGGCCTATTCGGATGATAGTTCCCACACTCCTGACATTTCATATCAGAGGAGTAAGCTCTTGACCGCTTCCCTTCACCATATTTCTTGAAGTTTTGTCCCCTTGAGTGTCTCCTCCATGAGTGTCCCTTGACGAGGCTACTGTCCTTGTGTATTCCTCAACCACTCTTGCCTTGTTCACCGGATCGGAGAAAATTCTAATCTCCATAGGAGCCACAGCAGTCATGATGTCGCCCTTCAAGCCACCTTGATATTTGACACACTTCCAACTTTCATAGGTCTCTGGGGCACCCTGACATACCCTAGAAAACCTACAGAGTTTCTCAAACTTGCTTGTGTAGTCCGCCACGGATAGGAAACCTTGCTTTAGCTACATCAATTTCATCTCCTTTGCTTCCCTTGCAGACTCAGGGAAGTACTTCTTATAGAAGGCCGTTCGAAATACTTCCCAAGGAACCTCGGCGTTCTGAAGTTGTAGTAAGCGGCATTCTGCTTGCCACCAATGCTGAGCCTCTTCCAGAAGTTGATAAGTAGCAAACTCCACGTATTAGTTGTTCAGGACATGCTGTGCTTGCAGTGCGCGCTCCATATCTTGGAACCAGTTATCCGCTTCCGTAGGATTGGTCGATCCTCTGAAAGTCGGTGGGTGAACTTTCAGAAACGTAGCTAGGGTCATCGGAGCACCTCCCAAGTCATCACCATTTCTGTCTCCATTTCCCGCCGGTTGGCCTAACCTCTGCGCAGCTTGCAATGTCACAGCAGCATTCGCCTCCATGGTGTTCGCAAGATTCTCCATTGTCGCCATGAACTCGGCATGGTTATCGGCTGGTTGCTCATTTCTACTCTCTCTTCGTGAATGTGTACGAGCTTGTCCGTGAGTAGCCATTAGGGTTCCTGTCTACACCAACCAACCGATATTAAAGTGATCAGTCTCAATATCAAAAGCCTAGTGCTTCCATTATCCCAAACAGGCACTCACAAACAAGCATGCTATACCATATCAAGTAGATAACCTAATAGCATCAAAGAAAAAGACACACAAAGCATGCAACGAAGCATAATCGGTCCATCCCTTAGGCTCACGAGGACGAACCGCTCTGATACCACTAAATGTAACACCCCAATTAACCCAAGCCTTACCTCTAGCCATAAAGCAAGGGTTAACTAAAGGTTACGACAATTCTAAGGCTTATACATATTTATATAGAAAGAATAATATAATCTAGAAGCTCAATGAAGGAACAAAGCTCAAAGTTAGGGTATGAAAAGCACAAAATGCATAAACGGAGCAACTAACTTAAAGCACAAGAAATAGATACAATTTATATCAAAATATCATAGTATAATATCATAAGGATCTAGCCACGACTAGCAAAGTTTATGCCGGCTAGCCATATACAGACCATACATGAAACCAGACAATAAAAATAGCTTATACAAATTTTGTTCTCTCAATACATGCCTTTAGGCTAAAAAAAATACAAAAGTGAGGGATGTATAGCAAAATAAATCAAGGGACTCAAAAGGTATCTGGATCCTCCACTTCTATCGCCATCCAGGCAACTCACTGAGGTGGGTTGCGACCTGCATCTGAAAAATAACAACAACGTATGAAATGAGAACCAAAGGTTCTCAGTATGGTAATAGTGCCCAATGATGTAAGATGTAAGGCTCTGGGACGCCGAAGGAAATCCTAGAACTTCACATCACATACGGATATTCAAGCTTAGAATAACATAAATAAATCAGGAACTTAAATCATAAACCGGTTTATCTAAAATTAGGGGGAATTCTAAGTAATACTAATCACACCGCTATATCCCACAGCCATCGCCAACCTAACCTCTGTGCGATCCTGACGTTGGGATTTTTGCCAGTAAAGAATTTCGTAAAAACAGTCGTGTTGTAGATATAGTCTCTAAACCGACAGAAATCTCTTCGTACAAACGTTTTGGTTGTCACAAGTAACAAACCCCTTTTTAAAATTGATAACCGAGTATTTAAACCTCGGGTCATCTTCTCAAGGAATTGTAGGGAGGTGTTCTTATTATTGATTATGAAAAAGTGTGTTTTTGGGGAATGTTGAGTTTGGGCAATGGGCACAGATATATTTAAATGACAAGTAAAATAAATAAATAACTGTAAACTAAACTCTTGGCAAGGTAAGAGAAATTGGAAGTTCAGACCAAGTTATCCTTATCAATGATAATGAAAATTGAATCTTATTTCCACTTAGTCAACCTTTACTAAAGTAAAGGAAAGTCAAGGGATTAATTAGTTTGATCTTCGAATCCTATTTATTTCCTAAGAAAAGATTGGGATTATTGTAGTTCAATTCAATTGGCAAGATAACAATTAACAATTATGCTGTTGATTTGGATAACTCCTGAGTTACTGATTTCTTAACCAAAACCAAAAGGGGAAAAGTAAATCTACTGGAATAAAAATGTCTTCAGATGGGAAGCAGTAATCATGTAAATAAAAGAAAGCAATCATGAATTGAAATACCTCAAATAACATTAATTAAGAAAATTATATGTAACATGGAAGATTTCATAAATTAAATAAAAATAAAGAACCTGGGATTGAGAGTTACTCCTAAAACTAAGAGAAGTCCTAAATCCTAATACTAAGAGAGAGGAGAGAACCTCTCTCTCTAAAAACTACATCTACTCCTAAAATTGTGAATGTGAAAGCCTCCTCATGAATGGATGCATTCCCCCACTTTATAGCATCTAATCTATGTTTTCTGGGCTGAGAACTGGGTCAGAAACAGCCCAGAATTCGTTGGTCTCGAATTCAACCACACTGGATTTCCGTCACTGCGACGCGGCCGCATGGAGCACGCGGTCGCGTCGCCTAGCGTTAGGGAAACTATAGCATATTATATATCAAATCGAAGCCCCGGACGTTAGCTTTCTAACGCAACTAGAACTGCGTCGTTTGGACCTCTATGGCTAAAGTTATAGCCGTTTGAGTGCAAAGAGGTCAGGCTGGACAGCTTAGCAGTTTCTCCAACTTCTTGTATTCCTTCCATTTTTGCGTGCTTCCTTTCCACCCTCTGAGCCATTCCTGCCCTATAATATCTGAAATCACTTAACACACATATCAAGGCATCTAATGGTAATAAGAGAGGATTAATAATAAGCAAATATAAGATCAAAGAAGCATGTTTTCAATCATAGCACAAAATCAGGAAGGAAATATAAAACCATGCAAATATTATGAATAAGTGGGTAAAGAGTTGATAAAATCCACTCAATTGAGCACAAGATAAACCATAAAATAGTGGTTTATCAACCTCCCCACACTTAAACATTAGCATGTCCTCATGCTAAGCTCAAGAGAAACTATAAAGATGAAGAGGAATGATAGAGAGTATGCAATGCAACCTATGAATGTAACTACATGCTAAGATGTTTCTACCTACTTGGTTAAAAATAAAAAAATCTTTCAAGAACAAATATGAACTGGATTTCACTAATTCAAATCATAAAAATGAAGCACAAATAGACTTGCAAGAAGAAAATAGCTTATGAAAGCAGGGAACAAGGAATTGAGCATCGAACCCTTACTAGTAGTGTATACACTCTAATCACTCGGGTGTTTAAGGTTCGATCTCTCAATTCTCTACTAACCTTGCTTTCTAAGGCTTGCTCTTCATCTTACAATCAACATAAATTTAATGCACAGATACACATATCAAGAGGTCTTTTAAGGGTTGTAATGGGGTTAGGGTCAAGGTAGGATTGTATTTGGTCAAGTGGACTAAAATCTGAATCCTTAATTAACTTAAACTTTCCACCTAACTTAGACAATCCATGTAATCACAATACAAAAAGCTAACTATCCATCAACCATGTTTTCCACATATTCATGCATTCTAAATTCAAGTACAGTACATATGCATTGCTTTCACCACTTACTTTGGGGCATTTTGTCCCCTTTTTGCTTAATTGCTCTTTTTTTTTCTCTTTTTTTTCTTTTTCTCCTTATATTTTTTTTCTTTTTCTTTTTCTCTCTTTTTTTTATTTTTCTCAATGCATATGATTAAATTATTGAATGCATGAACACGTCCTAAATACATTTTTTTTCATTTTAATAAAGATATATAACACCCAATTCTTAAACCAAATGTTTCCAAACCCACTTTTTCCCACACTTAATTCATGAGCACTCTCACTAGTCTAAGCTAACTAAGGATTCAAATTAAGGACATTATTGTTTTCCGCTTAGAGTTAATGATGTGCTAAAGTAAAGAACAGAGGGGTAAAATAGGCTCAAATTGGTTTGCAAAGGATAATGAAAGGTAAGGTCATATGGGTATGTAAGCTCAGTGAAACAAAGGCCTCAATCATGTAAGTGTATGCATACATTAAACAATGAAAATATAGAATCAAGCAAGACAAAGATCACAATTTTAGAGAGAAAAATACACACTAAATAAAATATTGGTTGATAAAATGCAACCAATTCAAATAGGCTCAAAAATCTCGTAGGTTTTGTGTGTTCGAGTTCTAAACCATGTTCCAGTATAATATCTCTTCAAACAAGTGTAACATTAAATTTTATTCAAATTAGTGAAATTCTCTAAAAAGGTTTCTTGAAAAAGAAAATATTACTTTAACCAAGTGGTAAAATATACAAAAAAAATCAAATAAATATGCAATTAAATATGCAAATGCAACAATTAAACAAATAAAATAAAAAATTTGGTGTTGAGTCAAGAAATAGCTAACCCATGGAGATCAGTATCGACCTCCCCACACTTAAAAATTGCACAATCCTCGGTGCATGCTAAGATGTGCAAGTGGACGGATGGCTTCAACTGATGATTTTCTCTATAGATTGTGCAGATTGACTTGCATGTCTCCTCATGTAAACGTCTTCCGGTTCTCTTCCGGGTGGCCATCCTGAAAGAAAAAGGGAAGAAGAGTAACCCAAAAATAAAGATAGGAAAATAAATACAGTATGAGTGGGTTAATGCCAAATAATAAGGGTCTCAATTACATGGTAGCTACAACATGCAAGTGAGAAAACAATAGAAGCCATGGCATGCCAGTGGTACAAAATGTACAACAATGGGGAAGAGAGTGGGGAAGGAGAGATAATATAAATTCATGTCAATGCAAAAGTAATACAGATATAAAAGATTGGCATTGATTTAAATAATATTACTCAATCAGAATTAAACAAGTCATTAAGCACCAAGAAAATACCAGAAAAGATGTAACAGTTGAATAAGAACATTTGAACACCAATGGTAAAATAATAAATTTAGAAAAATAAAAATATGCAATGAATGAAAGTTTGCAAATAAATAAAATAAAATAAAAGATAAGAAGAATGAGAAGGGAAAGAAATAAAGTAAAAAAGAAAGAAGAAAGAAGAAAAGATAGAAGAAATTAGGATTAGAGAAGAAAAGAGAAGAAAATTGGCACTAATCTGGATAGGTTGTGTGACGTTGGCGACGCGGTCGCGTGGGTGACGTGGTCGCGTGGTGCGCAATAAGGTCAGGTGACGCGGACGCGTGGGGCACGCGATCGCGTGACTTGATTTATGCTAGTGGCGCGAGTGCAGCCTCGCGGTCGCACAACTCTCTGTTCGAAACTTGGTATTGCCAAAATCTAGGGTGACGCGATCGCGTGGGGCATGCGATCGCGTGAGTGGCCATCATGGGGATATGATGCGGACGCGTGGGGAATGCGTTCGCGTGGTGAGGCTTGGGCTTCCAGCACGAGTCCAGCCCAACTCCAGCTCAACTTTCGGCCAGGCACCTGGTTGACGTCGATTTTCAGGTCATGCGGCCACGTGGGTGACGCGATCGCGTGGGAGGCATGTTTCTCATGTGACACGGACGCGTCAGTGACGCGGCCGCGTGGATCAATTTATGCCATTAGCGCGCCTCCAGCCACGCTTTCACGTGACTCTCTGTTCAACCTTATTTTCTTCCAAACGCACATACGACGCGGACGCGTCGGCGACGCTGTCGCGTCGCGTGCGAAAATCCTTTTTTTTTTTAATCTGAAAAATGAAGAATGCAGTGTTAATATGAATGTGATGCAAAAATCCATGTTCAATATAATAAAATAAAATAAAACTAGAAAACAAATAAAACTAAATAAAAAATGAAAAAGGAACGATTATACCATGGTGGGTTGTCTCCCACCTAGCACTTTTAGTTAAAGTCCTTAAGTTGGACATTTGGTGAGCTTCCTGTTATGGTGGCTTATGCTTGAACTCATCCAGGAATCTCCACCAATGTTTGTAATTCCAATGGCCTCCGGGATCCCAAACTAGGCATGTAAAGCCCTTGAGAAGCTTCAAACAGATTCTTAGGCTCCCGGGGTGACAAATGTCAGAGCAGATTCCAGGATCCCAAATCTTGCTTTTACACCCGTCTTCAAGTTGATTATCATGATTCCTTCCGGGTGGTTCAGCTTTAGAATTCTCACTGAAGCGTCCAAACAACTTCCTAGACCCATTCAATTGAGCTTTACACCAACCTTTGCATTTAAACTTTGAGTATGCAACCATGTTGAACCTTGTTGGACAACTCCAACCACTAACCATCTTCCTCTTACTCTCTATGCCACAAAAAGCTCTAAGTTGACCATCCGTCTCCAGTAGCCCATATTCAAGTGGAATTAGAAAGCTAAGGGATATGAATTTTACCCACTTGAATGTTGTGAAGGATGATGGTAACTTAGGGGGAGGTATTTCTAATGAAATTGCAAGCTCCACTCCCTTGTGCTCTTCTCTGACAACTTCCACCTCCTTGTAAGCTTCTTCAATTTCAACCTCTTCCAAGTCTTCAACCAGGGTATGCCTTGGAGGTTGTACACCCTCCTCAGCATCAAATGCAACCGTCTTGGAAGGAGGCTCTATGTCTTGACTTTCCCATGGAAGTTCAGCATCTCGCAAGTCTTCAACCACTTTTTCCTCTTTAATAATTACTGCTTTGTCCAATAGTTTTAATATAAAATCGTACTCATCCTTGATGATTTGCTTTCCATGACAACTCCTTTCAATTGTTCTTTCATCTTCAAGGGTATTTACTACCTTCACCTTTAGGGCCTCCTCTAGCTCCTTATGAAGTATGGATTCGCGAAGATGATCCCTTCTCTCTTGTTCCATGTCAATAGCATCATTGGGATCATGTTGCTCTTGGATTGATGGATGTGGGTGCTCTTCCATGGATGGTGGTGATGGGATGGAGAGATCATTCTGTGGTTGAAAAGGAAGTGCACTAGAGCTTGAGGGTTGATTGTTGAAGTATTTGGTGGTCTGATTTGGGCGACGAGAGCTTGTATAGTAGAGTTTAGATTGGCAAGTGCTTTCTCCATGGAGGTTTGGGGTGGATCTATGTATGGTTCATTTGGTTCATAAGGTGGTTAGTATGGTGGATGTGAGTTAGGGTCATATGGAGGTGAATGGTGGAAAGGGGCTTGTGAGTATGGTGGTCCAAAGTCATGTTGAGGAAAGGGTTCATAGGCATATGGTGGTGGTTGTTGATAGTCCACTGGAGGTGGTTGTTGCCATGAGGGTTGATCAAATCCTTGTGGCTCCTCCCATCTTTGATTGTTCCAACCTTGATGCCTGTTCTCATTGTAATTTCTTCTTCCTGCAACATAATTGTAACCAGACTCATAGCCAAAGGGGTGAGAGTTCATAGTAGCAAAATAAAAATTAAAAGTAAAATCAAATTTAAATTAAAAGGTTATTTAAATTTTGAATTTGAAAATTAAATTTTGAAATTTGAAATTTGAAATTTTGAAATTTGATTTTTTTAATAAGATAAGATAAGATAAAAATTTTAAAAAATAAAAATCTGAAATTTTTTTTTTCGAAAAAAATTAATTCAAAATATTTTTGAATTTAATGAGGAAAGAGAAAAACAATAAAATGACACCAAATTTCAAATTTTTAGATCAAAACGAAGAAAACAACTAAGAACAGCTTGAAGGTCAAGATGAACGCGAAGAACAACTTGAAGATCAAGATGAACATTAAGAACAAATTTTTGAAAAAAAAAATTTTTTAATAACTAAATAAAAACCAATAACCTCTTAATTTATGAAAAAGCAAAAATAAAAACAAAAATAAAAACAAATAAACAAACAAAAAGCAAAAAATATTTACAATAACCAATAATAAGACACACGTTTGCAATTCCCCGGCAACGACGCCATTTTGACGTTGGGATTTTTGCCAGTAAAGAATTTCGTAAAAACAGTCGTGTTGTAGATATAGTCTCTAAACCGACAGAAATCCCTTCGTACAAACGTTTTGGTTGTCACAAGTAACAAACCTCTTTTTAAAATTGATAACCGAGTATTTAAACCTCGGGTCGTCTTCTCAAGGAATTGCAGGGAGGTGTTCTTATTATTGAGTATGAAAAAGTGTGTTTTTGGGGAATGTTGAGTTTGGGCAATGGGCACAGATATATTTAAATGACAAGTAAAATAAATAAATAACTGTAAACTAAACTCTTGGCAAGGTAAGAGAAATTGGAAGTCCAGACCAAGTTATCCTTATCAATGATAATGAAAATTGAATCTTAATTCCACTTAGTCAACCTTTACTAAAGTAAAGGAAAGTCAAGGGATTAATTAGTTTGATCTTTGAATCCTATTTATTTCCTAAGAAAAGATTGAGATTATTGAAGTTCAATTCAATTGGCAAGATAACAATTAACAATTATGCTGTTGATTTGGATAACTCCTGAGTTACTAATTTCTTAACCAAAACCAAAAGGGGAAAAGTAAATCTACTGGAATAAAAATGTCTTCAGATGGGAAGCAGTAATCATGTAAATAAAAGAAAGCAATCATGAATTGAAATACCTCAAATAACATTAATTAAGAAAATTATATGTAACATGGAAGATTTCATAAATTAAATAAAAATAAAGAACCTGGGATTGAGAGTCACTTCTAAAACTAAGAGAAGTCCCAAATCCTAATCCTAAGAGAGAGGAGAGAACCTCTCTCTCTAAAAATTACATCTACTCCTAAAATTGTGAATGTGAAAGCCTCCTCATGAATGGATGCATTCCCCCACTTTATAGCCTCTAATCTGTGTTTTCTGGGCCGAGAACTGGGTCAGAAACAGCCCAGAATTCGCTGGTCTCGAATTCAACCACGCTGGATTTCTGTCACTGCGACGCGGCCGCATGGAGCACGCGGTCGCGTTGCCTAGCGTCAGGAAAACTATAGCATATTATATATCAAATCGAAGCCCCGGACATTAGCTTTCCAACGCAACTGAAACCGCGTCGTTTGGACCTCTGTAGCTAAAGTTATAGCCGTTTGAGTGCAAAAAGGTCAGGCTGGACAGCTTAGCAGTTTCTCCAACTTCTTGTATTCCTTCCATTTTTGCGTGCTTCCTTTCCACCCTCTGAGCCATTCCTGCCCTATAATATCTTAAATCACTTAACACACATATCAAGGCATCTAATGGTAATAAGAGAGGATTAATAATAAGCAAATATAAGATCAAAGAAGCATGTTTTCAATCATAGCACAAAATCAGGAAGGAAATATAAAACCATGCAAATATTATGAATAAGTGGGTAAAGAGTTGATAAAATCCACTTAATTGAGCACAAGATAAACCATAAAATAGTGGTTTATCAGATCCCATCGCCACCACCTACCTAAGCTCCTCAGCACCAAACAAACACAGATAATGTAGACAAGGAAACCACATGTAGTATTCATATATATATACAAGTAATTCAACAAGCAAGTAGGCATGTTATACAATTAGGCAAACTCAAGTAAACAAAGCAAGGAAGCATATAAAAGATGCATATGATGAATGTCTGCCCTATTGACTGTGATATCACCTGTCGGTTATCGCCAAACCCGACAGAAAATCCAGTCGACAACTCCCGGATTAGTCTCTCTATTGCGCATAAGGAGGAATAATTCCGAGGGATGAGTGCCCTACCACCTTCTCCTTTCAGAGGGAAATATTCCGAGGGAGCGTGTCCTACCACCTTCCTCTGGTTGTCGCATGATTCCGTGGGTTAGTGTCCTACCACCTTGCAATCAGAGAGAAGTTGCATTTTCAGGAGGAATAGTTCCAAGGGATAAGTGCCCTACCATCTTCTCCTTTCAGAGGGAAATATTCCGAGGGAGCGTGCCCTACCACCTTCCTCTAGTTGCGAGAAATATGAGTGAGAAGTCCAGTTTCAACCCTCACATCCGAACGTAGGCGGGAGACTGCCACAGCCCCTACGACGGAGAACAATACATATCATAATCACATAGGTCACTGCTCATAGCACACTTCCACTCATACTCATTCCATTAACCATATTCATTTCTTTCCAAGTCCTCATCTCATCACAACCGTCATCAATTCATAACTTTCCGTTCTGAACTCACTAGTTTGTCAATCTCTCAATTCATATACCCTCCTTCCTTCTTACTCTACCAAACCCTTCCTCACTACAACAGAAACCTAAGCCTCTGTTCTCTAACTTTTCAAAATACTACGAACTCAGACCTCCTAGGACCTTTTCCATGTTCTAATACCCAAAAATAAGCTCAAGAGTCTTAAAATGGTGTTACAGAAGCTTACAACCTTGTTGGAAAGGTAGAATAGTTGAACACAAGTGAAATTTGAGAAACAAGGTGTGTGCGTCCGCACGCCCAGAAAAATTTTGAAAGTGTGCGTACGCACAGGTATAAAAACTTGTAAGGTCTGTTCACTCGTACGGGATGTGCTAGCACGGGGTGTGCGTCCACACAGAATGAGATTTTTACAGGGTTGTGTGTGCGCATAAGGCTGTGCGTGCGCACATATCAGAAATCATAAAATTCTGCAACTCTGCAGAATTTCAGATTTTGACACCAAACTTTGAATGATCATAACTTCCTCCTCAAAAATCCAAATTGTACAAACTTATTATCGATTTGAAGAGTTTTCAATGAACTTTAATTTAAATCAAATTTCAACAAATTTCAAAAACTGAGGCTCAAGTTATGATCCGTCAAAGTTCACCAAAAATTCATTTTTACCAAAAATCACAAATCCTCAACTTCACCAAAATTCACAATTCAATCCAAACTAATCATACCCCAAACAATACCAAAACAACATCAAGGTCCATACCAAATATTTCTCAACCACTTCAATCATTCAATCATATAAACCATTTAATACTCACCTCATCCAACTCTAAATTCAATCTATCATCACATCCAATTTCCTTAATACCACCATTCCAATTCTCAACAACCATAACAAATCTCATCATTCAATATCTCAATTTATCAACTCTTAAACAATCATCTCTACTTACCAACAACATCAATAGGCATTCATAATCATCAACCATATCACAAACCTCCATCAACAACAATAAGTCTCACATTCATCATCAACCTTCATAATAATTAAAATACCAATAATCATCATCAAATCATATAATCATTATCATTATTATTCCAACTCCTTCCACACAACACCAATACAACATCAATCAATCCCCATCAACAACCCCAATCATCAATTTTTCTCATCAACATCATAATCAAACTCTAACATACACAACTCATAAAATGATCAACACAATTCACATGTCACTTACATAATTCAATCCTATCTTAAGGTCAACTAGCCTAAGTGTCCAGAAACATTACATATTACATAAAAGAAATCGAAACCATACCTTGGCCAATTCCCAAATGCTCCAAACACTAAAACGAAACTACCAAACTTGATCCAAAGCCTCAACCAACTCCAACAAACACCAAAGCTCAAACTAACAACACATATATCACCAAAATCAAAACCTAAGATACATAAAATAACTAAACACAAGGGTTTAGTGAAATATTACCTTACCCAATGAGATTAGGGATAAAATTAAACAATTACTCGCTACTAGAGATCACCTAAATAAGCAAAATCACAAAACTTGCTAAGAAACTAAACCCAAAATATGCAGGAACTTAGGGCTAGAAAATGGAGCATGAAGAGAGAAATCTTACCAGATTTCTTTATATAGAAAGGAAGAGCTCGTCAAGAGCTTCGCGTTCCTGCAAACGGCTCGTCAATCGGAGCTCCGTAGCTCAAGTTATGGTTCCCGGAAGTGGAGGATGAATAGTGCTCCCGTGGCTTCTCTTCTCTCTTCTCTCATAACCGAACTCCCTCTCTCTCTTTAATGAAAATGAGCTGAAAGCTCATTAAAGGAGACTTATATAAGTTGGGCTTGGGCCCAACTTGGACCCGGTCCAACCCGTTAGCATTTTTAATCCGTTCGGCCCAACTTTGGGCCAAACCTTTAACACTAACACCCGGTTTTCCATTCCTAATATGTTTCTAGGATTTTCGACTGTTTTTACTTTTTCTCACACAGAACCGGGCAGACTTAAACCGGTTTGACCAGTTCAACTGCCGGTTTGCGGTTTTCATGATTTTTTGCAAAAAAACACATTTTCTGACTCGGAAAGACCTACTGAGTCCAAAATCATATTTAAATCCCCAAATTCTCATTCTAACTTTCCGGAACTTAATTTTGGAATTTAAATTATTTTATTCGTAAAAAACCCAGTTCTTACACATGACGCGTATGCATGGAAAGCAAAAATGTCAAGCGACGCGTACGCATGGCCCACGCGTAAGCGTCAACGCTCGCACATGACTTTATTAAAGTAAAAACGCTGGGGGCGATTTCTAGGCTTCCCAAGCCCAAATCCAACTCATTTCTAAGCCTACTACATGCAGTCAAGGGGGGAGAACACAGAGTTTAGTTTTACACCATGTTTTAGTTAGTTTCTAGAGAGAGAAGCTCTCTCTTCTCTCTAGAATTAGGTTAGATGTAGATTAGGAATTCTTAGATCTAGGTTTAATTCATGCTTTGATTTACTGTTTCTTTTCAATTTTTTGTTCCTCTACCTTTGCTTTCTTAATTTTGTACTTTATTTCTTGTACTTGTTTACTTTGTTGTTGATGCACTCTTGTTTCTTCTATTTCTCTTTAATACAATTTATGTTGATTTCCTTTATTGTTGATTTGAGTTGTTGCTTTTAATTTCATTGCAATTAGTAGTTATAGATTTACATTTCTTGCAATTTTATCTCGCTTTCCTTTTGTGCCTTTCAAGTGTTTGACAAAATGCTTGGAAGGATGTTAGAGTAGATTTTTGTGTTCTTGGCTTGGGATGGTAACTTAGGTGAAATTGAGTTGCTAATCTCCAAGTCTTGATAATTGGTGTCTATTGACTCTAGCTCTCACTAAGTTAATTAGTGAGTGGTTAGAACTTATGGATTAGGATTGGTGTAGCTCATTTGACTTTCCTTTGTTTGTTAGAGGATGACTTAATGAGATTGATCCTTGCAATTATCATGTTGTGGTTAGTAACAAGGATAAAGATCCTTAACCATCAACCCTTGCCAAGACCTCTTTACATTTGAGTTTCATTTACTTTCTTGCCATTTATCTTTCATGTTCCTTATTCAAAATCCCAAAATATACATCCCATAACCAATAATAAGAACACTTTCCTGCAATTCCTTTGAGAGACAACCCGAGGTTTAATACTTCGGTTATTTTTATTGGGGTTTGTACTTGTGACAAACAATTTTTTGCATAAGAGGATTATTTGTTGGTTTAGAAACTATACTTGCAACGAGAATTTATTTGTGAAATTCTATGCCAACAAATTTTCCCTTCATCATCGCGCACTTCTTCCTCTTCCTGCTCATTGACTGGGCCCAACAGGAAATCCATTCATGCTAGAGTCTCTACAGACGGCGCCCATGTTCGGTAGCTAGTGTATCAACCGGACCCAACAGGAAATCTATTCTCTTCAACCTTCTCTTTAATTATGTTGAATGTCATATGAATGGTATGGATTGATATATTCGTCTGGATTTTGGATTACTGTCATTTTGAAATTAGATGGAACAGCCACAAAATGATGAGCAACTGTAATATAATGCTGTACAAGAATCCCAGACAGGTTCCTCTCGAGAAAAATTTGACTCGACTTGGGAATATTTCATTGTGAAGTATGATAAAAATCACAAGGCACAATATACATGTATCTTTTGTTTGAATACTTATAATAGATGGGGAATATATAGGATGAAATATCTTCTTGCAAAAATTTCAAGACAAATTAAAGTATGTAACAAAGTCACTGAAGAGGTTGAACTTCAATTCAAAAGAATTTTGATGGAAAAAAGAAAATTTGATGAGGAATCTTATGGTGGGGAAAGACAAGCACAAGAGTCTGAATTGCCTAACCCTGTACAAGCTGATGTTCCTACAACAACGGGAGACAAAGGAAAGAGAAGAGCTATAGTAGCTACACAAATTGGAAGTTACTTTAAAGAAAAGACTATTCCAAGATCTCAACTGACTTTGAAAAGTGTTTTGGCTAGTAAAGAAATTGTGCACAAGGCTAAGTTGGGACTTGCCAAATGGATCGTTGATGCACGTAGTCCTTTGAATGCAATTCAATCGCCTTACTTTCAATCTGCATTGGATGGTATTGCTGCAATTGGACCTGGTTTCAAGGGACCGTCATATGATGAAATGAGAGTTTATTTGCTGGCCGATCTTAAGAGAGAGTGTCAGTTGCTTGTTGAAAAGTATAGGATCTCATGGCAAAGCACCAGTTGTACACTGATGGTAGATGGGTGGACTAATCAAAGGGAACGAACTTTAATTAAATTTCTAGTTTATTATCCTGCTGGTATGTCGTTTGTTAAGACTGTTGATACTTTTGATGTGATAAAAACTGCCGATGCATTGTTTAATTTGTTTGCTGATGTTATTAAGTGGGTTGGGCCTAGTAACATTGTGCATGTGGTCACTGATAACGCTGCTAATTATGTATCTACTGAAAAACTCATTCATAAAAAATACTCAAATATATTTTAGTCTCCTTGTACTGCCCATTGTATCAATCTTATTTTGAAAGATATTGCAAGTATTCCTCACATAGCTGACCTTGCTTCCCGTGCTTCAAAAGTGACTGTGTTTGTTTACAATCATATGATCTTCTTGTCTTGGCACTACAAGAAAAAGTAATATTTGTAACAAAAAAAATTGTTACAAAAAACTGGAATTTTGAAACAAAAGAATTTTGTAACAAAAAAGGGGCCGTTACAGTATGTCCCGTTACAAAAAGTTTTTGTAACAAAAAATAAAACTGTTACAATTCAAAGTGATATTTTGTAACAAATTTTTCTAATACAAAAAACCAGAAATCGTTACAAAAGTGGTAACAAATTTTGATCTTCAAGGTATTTTTTGTGACAATCTATTTTTTCTATCATAAAATTTTGTTACAAAATGTAACTTGATTTTGTAACTTTTTTTCTTTAGTTACAAAAGTAAAATAATTATTTCGTAATAATTTTTTATTTTTTTAATTAACTGGTATATCAACTACTTTACTGATCAAGTCGACATATATATATATAATATATAAAAACATAGATAATTCAAACATGTTTCATTTAACTAAAATTATTTTAAAACAAAATAACATTAGTATCTCCATTAATTAGTTCTACAAGTTATATTTCTTACACTAGTTCAACCAAAAGTTAAAAGTCTAACATAGATTAGTGTTTCTATGAATCAAAATATTCTTGAGTCCTTTAAGTAGCATGTTGTCACCATTTTAGCACTCCTGTAAATGAGAAAAACCAAAATAAAAAATTAGAAACAAGATATAACACCAATTATAATTTTTTCCATAAAATTTTATCCAAAATATTTAGAAAAATTTTGGCAAAACCTCCCCTAAAACTTGGATATTTCCACCGTCTACGGTTTCATAAAAAACAGCCAATTCATTACTTATTTCTCAGCCAATACACAATATAGTAATTTCAAGGCACAAGTTACTAGGATTGTGAATTTGGGAACAAACAAAGATCCTAGATGAAATTGAACATATGATATCTTACTAGTACCTGGATATAGACATGAAAAATAAGTAACTATAAAGGTTTTAACTGTTCTTATTTTGGATATAAAGGCTAATCCAACCAGATTTAAAGCGGATAAGTTGATATGAACTCAAAAGTTGGTCATCAAGCAAGCACACAAAGTAGTAGATAAAACTATTGCATAGTCAAGGAAATAACTTACAACACCTGGCTTCAGAGGAGCATCAAAGATGACCATTGAACAATCATGAATGTCCATTTCTAGATAGTGACTGATGAGCGGATAATTTATACGCTTTTTGGCATTGTTTTTAGTATGTTTTTAGTAGGATCTAGTTACTTTTAGGGATGTTTTTATTAGTTTTTATGTTAAATTCACATTTCTAGAATTTACTATGAGTTTGTGTGCTTTTTTGTGATTTCAGGTATTTTCTGGCTGAAATTGAGGGACTTGAGCAAAAATCAGATTCAGAGGTAGAATAAGGACTGCTGATGCTGTTGGATTCTGACCTTCCTGCACTCAAAGTGGATTTTCTGGAGCTACAGAACTCAAAATGGTGCGCTTCCATTTGCGTTGGAAAGTAGACATCCCGGGCTTTCCAGCAATATATAATAGTCCATACTTTGACCGAGTTTAGATGACGCAAAAGGGCGTTTAACGCCAGTTCTACGCTGCAGTCTGGAGTTAAACGCCAGAAACACGTCACGAACCAGAGTTGAACGCCAAAAACACGTTACAACTTGGCGTTCAACTCCAGAAGAAGCCTCTGCACGTGTAACATTCAAGCTCAGCCTAAGCACACACCAAGTGGGCACCGGAAGTAGATTTATGCATCAATTACTTACTTCTGTAAACCCTAGTAGCTAGTCTAGTATATATAGAACTTTTTATCATTGTATTCATAGTCTTGGTTACTCCGGTTCCCCTCTGGGGCCGAGACCAATGAACTCCATTATCACTTATGTATTTTCAATGGTAGAGTTTCTGCACTCCATAGATTAAGGTGTGGAGCTCTGCTGTTCCTCATGATTTAATGCAAAGTACTACTGTTTTCTATTCAATTCAACTTATTCCGCTTCTAAGATATCCATTCGCACCCAAGAACATGATGAATGTGATGATTATGTGACACTCATCATCATTCTCACTTATGAACGCGTGCCTGACAAACACTTTCGTTCTACATGCAAACAAGCTAGAATGAATATCTCTTGGATATCTAATACAGGGGACCGAGTCCGAGTTATTAGAATCCTCGTGGTATAAGTTAGAACCCATGGATGGCCATTCCTGAGATCCGGAAAGTCTAAACCTTGTCTGTGATATTCCGAGTAGGATCTGGGAAGGGATGGCTGTGACGAACTTCAAACTCGCGAGTGCTGGGCGTAGTGACAGACGCAAAAGGATAGTAAATCCTATTCCAGGATGATCGAGAACCTCCAGATGATTAGCCATGCCGTGACAGAGCATTTGGACCATTTTCACAGAGAGGATGGGATGTAGCCATTGACAACAGTGATGCCCTTACATAAAGCTTGCCATGGAAAGGAGTAGGAAGGATTGGATGAAGACAGCAGGAAAGCAGAGGTTCAGAGGAACGAAAGCATCTCTATACACTTATCTGAAATTCTCACCAATGAATTACATAAGTATTTCTATCTTTATTTTCTGTTTATTTATTATTATTATTCGAAAACTCCATAACCATTTGATATCCGCCTGACTGAGATTTACAAGGTGACCATAGCTTGCTTCAAGCCGACAATCTCCGTGGGATCGACCCTTACTCACGTAAGGTTTATTACTTGGACGAACCAGTGCACTTGCTGGTTAGTTGTGCGAAGTTGTGAAGTTATGATTGGACCATGGTATTGTGCACCAATTTGTTGGCGCCATTGCCAGGGAGAGAACGAACAACAAATTTTACAACCTCAGAGTAACAATTTCGCGTACCAAGTTTTTGGCGCCGTTGCCGGGGATTGTTCGAGTTTGGACAACTGACGGTTCATCGTGTTGCTCAGATTGGGTAATCTTCTTCTTATTTTATTTTCAAAAAGTTTTCAAAAAATTTTTCAAAAATCTTTCAAAATTTTTCCCTTTGTTTTCGAAAATTATTTCAGAATTTTTAAGAATTAATTCTAGTGTTTCATGAAGCATGTTGAAGCCTGGCTGGCTGTAAAGCCATGTCTAAATTCTTTTGGACTGAGGCTTCTAACCCATCATTACAAGAGCAAGCTAGCTGTTCCTAATCCACCTGCTGTTGTATGACTGATTTGTATCTTCTAAAGCTTGGCTGGCTATTAAGCCATGTCTAACCCTCAGATTGGAGCTTTAGACTAAGAGTGCAAGATTCTTGGAATTCATATTAAAAATTTTGGAATCCTTATTTTTCTTTTTCACATTAATTTTCGAAAAATACCAAAAAAAATTTAGAAAATCATAAAAATAAAAAATTATTTCATGTTTCTTGTTTGAGTCTTGAGTCAATTTTAAGTTTGGTGTCAATTGCATATTCATTTTGCATTTTTCAAAAAATCATGCATTCATAGAGTTCTTCATGATCTTCAAGTTGTTCTTGGCCAGTCTTCTTGTTTGATCTTCATATTTTCTTATTTTGTGTCTTTTCTTGTTTTTCATATGCATTATTGCATTCATAGTGTCTATACATGAAAAATTTCTAAGTTTGGTGTCTTGCATGTTTTCTTTTCTTGAAAATTTTTCAAAAATAAGTTCTTGGTGTTCATCTTGACATTCAAAGTGTTCTTGGTGTTCATCTTGACATTCATAGTGTTCTTGCATGCATTCATTGTTTTGATCTAAAAATTCTCATGCATTGAGTCTTTTTCATGTTTTTCTCTTTTATCATTAAAAATTCAAAAAAATAAAAAAAATGATCTTTCCCTTTTTCACTCATAAATTTCGAAAATTTGAGTTGACTTTTTCAAAACTTTTTAAAAATCTAGTTGTTTCTTATGAGTCAAATCAAATTTTCAATTTGAAAATCTTATCTTTTTCAAAAATCATATCTTTTTCATTTTTCTTATTTATTTTCGAAAATTTTAAAAATATTTCTTAAAAATATTTTTCTTAATTTTACATCATATTTTCGAAAATATCATCAACAATTAATGTTTTGATTCAAAAATTTCAAGTTTGTTACTTACTTGTTAAGAAAGATTCAAACTTTAAGTTCTAGAATCATATCTTGTGATTTCTTGTGAATCAAGTCATTAATTGTGATTTTAAAATCAAATATTTTTCAAAACTAATTCTAATCATATCTCCCTATCATATCTTTTTTTAAAAAAATCTTATCTTTTTCAAAAATTTGATTTTTAAATATCTTTTCTAACTTCTTATCTTCTTATCTTTTCAAAAATTGAATTTCGAATCTTTTTCAACTAACTAATTGACTTTTTGTTTGTTTCTTATCTTTTTCAAAACTACCTAACTAACTCTCTCTCTTTAATTTTCGAAAATCTCTTCCCTCTTTTTCAAAAATTCTTTTTAATTAATTAATTATTTCAATTTTTAATTTTAATTTTAACTTTTTCCTAATTTTCGAAAATCACTAACCCCTTTTCAAAATTTTATTTTCGAAAATCCTCTTCCTCTCTCATCTCCTTCTATTTATTTATTCATCTACTAACACTTCATCTCACCTAAATTCGAACCCCCTCTTCCATCTGTGTTCGAATTTTCTCTTCTTCCCTTCTTTACATTACATTCTTTTCTTCTTCTACTCACATTGGGGAACCTCCATACCTGGGTAAAAAGGATCTCTATTATTATTATTTTTCTGTTCCCTCTTTTTCATATGAGCAGGAGCAAGGACAAGAACATTCTTGTTGAAGCAGACCCTGAACCTGAAAGGACTCTGAAGAGGAAACTAAGAGAAGATAAAATACAACAATCCAGAGATAACCTTACAGAAATTTTCGAACAGGAAGAGGAGATGGCAGCCGAAAATAATAATAATGCAAGGAGGATGCTTGGTGACTTTGCTGCACCTAATTCCAATTTACATGGAAGAAGCATCTCCATCCCTACCATTGGAGCAAACAATTTTGAGCTGAAACCTCAATTAGTTTCTCTAATGCAACAAAAGTGCAAGTTTCATGGACTTCCATCTGAAGATCCTTTTCAGTTCTTAACTGAATTCTTGTAGATCTGTGATACTGTTAAGACTAATGGAGTAGATCCTGAAGTCTACAGGCTCATGCTTTTCCCTTTTGCTGTAAGAGACAGAGCTAGAGTGTGGTTAGACTCTCAACCCAAAGATAGCCTGAACTCTTGGGATAAGCTGGTCACGGCTTTCTTAGCCAAGTTCTTTCCTCCTCAAAAACTGAGCAAGCTTAGAGTGGATGTTCAAACCTTCAGACAGAAAGAAGGTGAATCCCTCTATGAAGCTTGGGAGAGATACAAGTAACTGACCAAAAAGTGTCCTTCTGACATGCTTTCAGAATGGACCATCCTGGATATATTCTATGATGGTCTGTCTGAATTAGCTAAGATATCATTGGATACTTCTGTAGGTGGATCCATTCACCTAAAGAAAACGCCTGCAGAAGCTCAAGTACTCATTGACATGGTTGCTAATAACCAGTTCATGTACACTTCTGAGAGGAATCCTGTGAGTAATGGGACGCCTCAGAAGAAGGGAGTTCTTGAAATTGATACTCTAAATGCCATATTGGCTCAGAATAAAATATTGACTCAGCAAGTCAATATGATTTCTCAGAGTCTGAATGGAATGCAAGCTGCATCCAACAGTACTCAAGAGGCATCTTCTGAAGAAGAAGCTTATGATCCTGAGAACCCCGCAATAGCAGAGGTAAATTACATGGGTGAACCATATGGAAACACCTATAATCCCTCATGGAGAAATCACCCAAATCTCTCATGGAAGGATCAAAAGCCTCAACAAGGCTTTAATAATGGTGGAAGAAACAGGTTTAACAATAGCAAGCCTTTTCCATCATCCACTCAGCAACAGACAGAGAACTCTGAACAAAATACCTCTAATTTAGCAAATTTAGTCTCTGATTTATCTAAGGCCACTCTGAGTTTCATGAATGAAACAAGGTCCTCCATTAGAAATTTGGAGGCACAAGTGGGCCAGCTGAGTAAAAGGATCACTGAAATCCCTCCTAGTACTCTCCCAAGCAATACAGAAGAAAATCCAAAAGGAGAGTGCAAGGCCATTGAATTGACCATCATGGCCAAACCCACAAGAGAGGAGAAGGACGTGAATCCCAAGGAGGAAGACCTCCTGCGATGCCCAGTGATCAATAAGGAGTTTCCTTCTGAGGAACCAAAGGAATCTGAGACTCATCTAGAGACCATAGAGATTCCATTGAACCTCCTTATGCCATTCATGAGCTCTGAAGAGTATTCTTCTTCTGAAGAGAATGAAGATGTTACTGAAGAGCAAGTTGCCAAGTTCCTTGGTGCAATCATGAAGCTGAATGCTAATTTATTTGGTAATGAAACTTGGGGAGATGAACCTCCCTTGTTCACCAATGAACTAAATGCATTGGATCAACTGAGATTGCCTCAGAAGAAACAGGATCCTGGAAAGTTCCTAATACCTTGTACCATAGGCACCATGACCTTTGAGAAGGCTCTATGTGACCTTGGGTTAGGAATAAACCTCATGCCACTCTCTGTAATGGAGAAACTGGGAATCTTTGAGGTACAAGCTGCTAAAGTCTCATTAGAGATGACAGACAATTCCAGAAAATAGGCTTATGGACAAGTAGAGGACATATTAGTAAAGGCTGAAAGCCTTTACATCCCTGCTGATTTCATAATCCTAGATACTGGGAAGGATGAGGATGAATCCATCATCCTTGGAAGACCCTTCCTAGCCACAGCAAGAGCTGTGATTGATGTTAATAGAGGTGAAATAGTCCTTCAATTAAATGAGGACTCCCTTGAGTTTAAAACTCAAGGACATCCTTCTGTAAACATGGAAAAGAGGCACAGTAAGCTTCTCTCAGTACAGAATCAACTAAAGCCCCCACAGTCAAACTCTAAGTTTGGTATTGGGAGGCCTCAGCCAAACTCTAAATTTGGTGTTGAACTCCCATATCCAAACTCTAAGTTTGGTGTTGGGAGTCTATAAAATTGACCTGATCACCTGTGAGGCTCCATGAGAGCCCACTGTCAAGCTATTGGCATTAAAGAAGCGCATGTTGGGAGGCAACCCAATTTTTATTTAATTATATTTTTTATTAGTTATATGTCTTCATAGGTTCATGATCATGTGGAGTCACAAAAACAACTGAAAAAAATTGAAGAAAAATCAAAAACAGCATAAAAAAACAGCACACCCTGGAGGAAGAGTTCACTGGCGTTCAAACGCCAGTAAGGAGCATCTGGTTGGCGTTCAACGCCAGAACAGAGCATGGATCTGGTGCTGAACGCCAGAAACAAGCATAGAACTGGCGTTCAACGCCAGAAACATGCTGCATCTGGGCGTTGAACGCCCAGAACAAGCATCAGTTCGGCGTTTAAACGCCAGAATTGCATGCAAAGGTTTTTTACATGCCTAATTGGTGCAGGGATGTAAATCCTTGACACCTCAAGATCTGTGGACCTCACAGGATCATCTCAGGATCTGTGGACCCCACAAGATCCCCACCTTCCCTCCTCATAATCCTAGATTCTTCCACATCTCCTTCTTCATCTATTCTTTCTTCTTTTGCTCGAGGGCGAGCAATATTCTAAGTTTGGTGTGGTAAAAGCATTGCTTATTTTGCTTTTCCATAACCATTGATGGCACCTAAGGCCAGAGAAACCTCAAAAAAAAAAGAGAAGAGAAAAGGGAAGACAAAAGCTTCCACCTCCCAGTCATGGGAGATGGAGAGATTCATGTAAGGGATCTATAGCTCAGTGGTAGAACATTTGACTACAAATCAAGAGATTCCTGAGATACCTCAGGGGATACATTTTCCCCCACACAATTATTGGGAGCAACTAAGGATAGGAGCACCAAAATCACTAGGGATCAAGCAACAGAGACAAGGAAGAGACATAGAAGAGCTCAAGGACATCATTGGTTCCTCAAGGAGAAAACGCCACCATCACTAAGGTGGACTCATTCCTTGTTCTTAAACTTTCTATTTTTCGTTTTCTTATGTTAAATGTTTATCTATGTTTGTGTCTTATTACATGATCATTAGTATTTAGTATCTATGCCTTAAAGTAGTGAATATGAATCCATCACCTCTCTTAAATGAAAAATGTTTTTAATTCAAAAGAACAAGAAGTACATGAGTTTCGAATTTATCCTTGAACTTAGTTTAATTACTTTGATGTGGAGACAATACTTTTTGTTTTCTGAATGAATGCTTGAACAGTGCATATGTCTTTTGAAGTTGTTGTTCATGAATGTTAAATATGTTGGCTCTTGAAAGAATGATGACAAGGAGACATGTTATTTGATAATCTGAAAAATCATAAAAATGATTCTTGAAGCAAGAAAAAGCAGTGAATACAAAGCTTGCAGAAAAAAAAATAGAAAAAAATAGCGAAAAAAAAAAGAGAAAAAGCAAGCAGAAAAAGCCAAAAGCTCTTAAAACCAAAAGGCAAGAGCAAAAAGCCAATAACCCTTAAAACCAAAAGGCAAGGGTAAATAAAAAGGATCCCAAGGCTTTGAGCATCAGTGGATAGGAGGGCCTAAAGGAATATAATCCTGGCCTAAGCGGCTAAACCAAGCTGTCCCTAACCATGTGCTTGTGGCGTGAAGGTGTCAAGTGAAAACTTGAGACTAAGCGGTTAAAGTCAAGGTCCAAAGCAAAAAAAGAGTGTGCTTAAGAACCCTGGACACCTCTAATTGGGGACTTTAGCAAAGCTGAGTCACAATCTGAAAAGGTTCACCCAGTTATGTGTCTGTGGCATTTATGTATCCGGTGGTAATACTAGAAAACAAAGTGCTTAGGGCCACGGCCAAGACTCATAAAGTAGCTGTGTTCAAGAATCAACATACTGAACTAGGAGAATCACTAACACTATCTGAACTCTGAATTCCTATATATGCCAATCATTCTGAACCTCAATGGATAAAGTGAGATGCCAAAACTATTCAAGAGGCAAAAAGCTACAAGTCCCGCTCATCTGATTGGAGCTATGTTTCATTGATAGTTTGGAATTTATAGTATATTCTCTTCTTTTTATCCTATTTGATTTTTAGTTGCTTGGGGACAAGCAACAATTTAAGTTTGGTGTTGTGATGAGCGGATAATTTATACGCTTTTTGGCATTGTTTTTAGTATGTTTTTAGTAGGATCTAGTTACTTTTAGGGATGTTTTTATTAGTTTTTATATTAATTCACATTTCTGGACTTTACTATGAGTTTGTGTGTTTTTCTGTGATTTCATGTATTTTCTGGCTGAAATTGAGGGACTTGAGCAAAAATCAGATTCAGAGGTAGAAGAAGGACTGATGATGTTGTTGGATTCTGACCTCCCTGCACTCAAAGTGGATTTTCTGGAGCTACAGAACTCAAAATGGTGCGCTTCCAATTGCGTTGGAAAGTAGACATCCAGGGCTTTCCAGAAATATATAATACTTCATACTTTGACTGAGTTTAGATGACGCAAAAGGGCGTTGAACACCAGTTCTACGCTATAGTCTGGAGTTAAACGCCAGAAACACGTCACGAACTAGAGTTGAACGCCAAAAACACGTTACAACTTGGCGTTCAACTCCAGAAGAAGCCTCTGCACGTGTAACATTCAAGCTCAGCCCAAGCACACACCAAGTGGGCCCCGGAAGTGGATTTATGCATCAATTACTTACTTCTGTAAACCCTAGTAGCTAGTCTAGTATATATAGAACTTTTTATCATTGTATTCATAGTCTTGGTTCCTCCGGTTCCCCTCTGGGGCCGAGACCAATGAACTCCATTATCACTTATGTATTTTCAATGGTAGAGTTTCTGCACTCCATAGATTAAGGTGTGGAGCTCTGCTGTTCCTCATGATTTAATGCAAAGTACTACTGTTTTCTATTCAATTCAACTTATTCCGCTTCTAAGATATCCATTCGTACCCAAGAACATGATGAATGTGATGATTATGTGATGCTCATCATCATTCTCACTTATGAATGCGTGCCTGACAAACACTTCCGTTCTACATGCAAACAAGCTAGAATGAATATCTCTTGGATATCTAATACAGGGGACCGAGTCCGAGTTATTAGAATCCTCGTGGTATAAGTTAGAACCCATGGATGGCCATTCCTGAGATCCGGAAAGTCTAAACCTTGTCTGTGGTATTCTGAGTAGGATCTGGGAAGGGATGGCTGTGACGAACTTCAAACTCGCGAGTGCTGGGCGTAGTGACAGAGCATTTGGACCATTTTCACAGAGAGGATGGGATGTAGCCATTGACAACGGTGATGCCCTTACATAAAGCTTGCCATGGAAAGGAGTAGGAAGGATTGGATGAAGACAGCAGGAAAGCAGAGGTTCAGAGGAACGAAAGCATCTCTATACACTTATCTGAAATTCTCACCAATGAATTACATAAGTATTTCTATCTTTATTTTCTGTTTATTTATTATTATTATTATTCGAAAACTCCATAACCATTTGATATCCGCCTGACTGAGATTTACAAGGTGACCATAGCTTGCTTCAAGCCGACAATCTCCGTGGGATCGACCCTTACTCACGTAAGGTTTATTACTTGGACGACCCAGTGCACTTGCTGGTTAGTTGTGCGAAGTTGTGAAGTTATGATTGGACCATGGTATTGTGCACCAGTTTGTTGGCGCCATTGCCAGGGAGAGAACGAACAACAAATTTTACAACCTCAGAGTAACAATTTCGCATACCAGTGACCTGAACCAACAAAATGTGACATGATTGAAGACCTCCAATCTCTATTAGCTATCATCATATAAATTAGTTCAGAAATCCAAACTAGCTATAAATCTCTAGCATAACAAATGGTTATTATGAAGTTCATATCTTTAATGATTTGACAGTGAAAGGATTAAAGGGTGCTTTAAGAAAGATACCTATAGAAGTTGGGTTCAACTTGTGGTCTTCCACCATTTTTCAATAGTCTAATCTCCTTGAATCCTTTTTGCAGCATATAAACCTCTGCAACCAGACCTTTAACAAGTTTTGCTATTTTATAAATAAAGCTTTAGGAAGCTAATTGAGTATACAATGAGTTAACATTCAACTGAAGGAAACAAAAAGTGACACTAAAAAAACATAGATATCTCTATCATGGAAATATTCAGGTCAGTAGCACACTTTAATGGCTATTAATTGTTATGAGATAGTCCGCATAATGCGTCAACGAGCATTAAGGCAAAATACAGGTAGATGTTCCCATGATTTAGATGATGAGATGATATTGAAAACAAAATTAATCAACTTAATCCCAACACTTTTAAATTGTCACGTAAATTTAGTCTTAAAATTTTCTCAAAATAAAATTTCCATCAAGTAAATATTATAGAACTAAATATATAGATTACCTTATAAATATCAGTGCAAAATGTGAATTTCATATGGCAGAGAACTCTAAGTCTAGAAAGAATGCCACTGTGTAGAACGACACCTCTCAACCAAGATTGTATAACTTTTGGAACTCACCTTGGCCTGGGTTTTAGAGTAGAAATAAACATTAGAATTTGGTTTATGTTCAAAATTAACACTAAATGCATAATTCATCATGGGAAGACTATGGCCCTTTCAAGCACTTGCCAATGTTAGCACACCAACAAGATCAAGACCAATAGACTCTGTTTTGTTAGCCTCAAACCACTTCAAATTAAATGCACTAGTGAAATCATCAACACTAAAAACATGAGTAGGCTTAATAGTCTCAATATCAATCAAGATTTGTGACCTATCCTCTAAGCTCCCCTTTCCAAACTCAAAGAGTATCACTTGATTTTGATAAATTTATAAAAATATTTGTAAAAATTATTTTCACACTATAAAGATTCTCTATTGAGCTTTCTCTTCTTTTTTGATAAAGCAAAATAATCAATTTAATTAGTAGAAAAACCTAAGAACGGAATCATATTTTTTTACAAAAATATTAAAATAAAAGTTACACACAACTAAAATATAAACAGAATAATTCACCTCACTTCCATTGCATTCAACAGAAAACCCAACTCAAAAGAAATCCCCAAAAAAGCACCCAAATATGTACACAAACAATTCAAAAATGCCGAATTGATATAGAGGGGTCGAGGCACCTGGGAAGAACTCCATAGTTCAAAGTGAGTTGGGGATACAACCAGTAATAATATAGACAACAATACTCAAATAAACTATACTTACCTTCAGCAGAGAAGCAATCAGACCAAACCGGCAGCAGAGGAAGCACGGCTGAACCAGATTAGCAGAGGCAAAGGACGATGTGCGGAGCAGAGCTGACGAAATGGTGACCTCGAACAGCGACGACCACCACCACCACGAAGACCACCACGAACGACGACGCGGGCTCCATCACCACGACCGTGAAGCACGACAGCGGCGTCTTCCCTCTCTCAACGGCGTTCTTCTCTCCGTCGGCTTGCCTCCATCCACAAGCTTCTCTCTCAGCAAACCCGGGCAGTAGAAACGCAGGAGCTCCATCGTGCTTCTCTCTTGCAAGCTGGCAAGAACGACGGTGACACTAGCTTTGATGACGGCTCCATCATTGGCAGCGGCAGTGACTGACGCGACGATGGCTCCGACGGCTGCGCGACGTAACCTCCTCTCTCTTCCTCGCGAGTTCGTCCCCCTCTCTCTCTCCTGACGCTCCTGTCGACGACGGCGATGATAGTGAGGCAGGACGGCAAGCTGGACGCGACGACACGGCAGCAAATCCCGCGGCGCCATGCCGCCATCTGATGCCAGGGCATTTTGGCCAGTTTCACTGACCTTTTCTTTACTGTTTTTAAGGTAGTTTCATGCATTTTCTTAGAAAATAAGCTAGTTTTGGGTAGATATTCACTTACATCTTGGTTCAAGCATACATTGTGCACTTTACATGATTCCATGAGAATTTTGCATGAATTATATGACAAATTAGATGATGCATGACTCATGACTTGGACTAGAACTTTGATGCACTTTGTTACTTGATTTCAGGACAAAGAAAGCAAAGAAGAACCACGTTAGCAGTCACGTTAGTCCCACTAACGTGACCTCTAACGTGGAATGGGTGCTAACTTGCAAAGTTAATGAGAAAGGTAATTGCCAATAACGCCCTCGAAGCCATCATAAGCCCACGTTAAGAGTCACGTTAACTAAGTTAACGTGAACTCTAACGTGGAAGAAGACAACAAGGCCAACGTTAGTGACACTCCCCTTTGTCACTAACGTTGGACCAAGCTCATAATTGGCCACGTTAGTTGCCACGTTAACTTAGTTAACGTGGACTCTAACGTTAAGAAGCAAAAGAGAAGCCAACGTTAGTGACATTCACCTTTGTCACTAACGTTGGCCAAGCCTCCATAAGCCACGTTAACTCCCACGTTAACTTAGTTAACGTGGAAGCTAACGTGGAGAGAGCAATTGATAGCCAACGTTAGTGACACTTACCTTTGTCACTAACGTTGGGGTGAACCACCAAGAGCCACCATGAGCAATGTTAACTCCCACGTTAACTTAGTTAACGTGGAAGTTAACGTGGATAAAGAGATGATGAGCCAACGTTAGTGACACTCACCTTTGTCACTAACGTTGGAGATGGCTAGCATGACTACGTTAGAAGCCACGTTAACTTAGTTAACGTGGACTCTAACGTGGGAAAGAGGGGCACATTGGAACGTTAGTGACAAAGGTAAGTGTCAATAACGTTCTCGAAGGATTGGCATTACTACGTTAGAAGCCACGTTAACCTAGTTAACGTGGACTCTAACGTAGGGACAAGGGAGGACTCTCCACGTTATTGGAAAAGGTAAGTCCCAATAACGTGTGCGAAGGACCAAGAGGCAAAGTTAGTGGTCACGTTAGTGCCACTAACGTTGAAGTCAACGTGATCATATTTGGGTTAGGAACGTTAGTGAAAAAGGTGATTGTCACTAACGTTCTCGAACCCACACTTTCACTTAACGTTGACACCACTAACGTCTTAAGCCAAAGTCTCTGCCTACTTTACCTTTTCTCTCTGCAAGCAAAGCTAAGCCCAAAGAAAAGGATAACTGCTTCAAACTCAAGATCCAGAGGCCCATACCCAGGACTTGAAGAGCCAACTAGAATATCAGAAGAGTAGTATATATAGGAGTAGCTTTGAATTAGTTTAGGGGAGTTGGAAACTTTAGGGAGCCTTTGGCATAGAACTACTCTCTGTATTTTACTTTCTCTGCACTTCTAGTTTTACTTTCATCATGTATTCTCCATCTTTGTTTTCATTTTCCAGAGCTATGAACAACTAAACCCCTTTCATTGGGTTAGGGAGCTCTGTTGAAATTTGATGGATCAATATTAGTTTTCATTCTCCTTCTTCTCTCTTTTCTCTTAATTTTACTAGAAATCTTTCGATCTTCATCCAATTGGGTAGTTATCTTGGAAAAGAAGCTATTCATACTTGGATCTCTTCTGAACCTTGAAAGAGGAATGAAGAGATCATGCTAGAAATGCTTTCTCATGCTGGACCAAATTGGGTTTGGATGGGTATGTGACTATAATCCTACCAACACTTGATTTGGGAAATGCATGTGGTATAATCAGTGACCATACTTCATCTCTTCTCATGAGTAATTGACCAAGGAATTGGCTATTGATCAAGATTTGAGAGATTGAATTACCAAGAAATTGGAATTCGATCACTTAAGATTGCCAAGGAGATAAATGAATGCATTGATTGAGGAAGAGATAAAAATGAACTTGATCCGGAGAATGCAACATCTCCTGAGCCCAATGAACTCCCCATTTCTGATCTTACCCATTCTCTTTAATTTCTGCCATTTACTTTTATGAGCAATTACCCCATTCCCGTTTAAGATTCTACAATTTACTTTCCGCCATTTACATTCAGCTCTTTATTTCTAGCATTTACTGTTTCTGCTATTTACTTTCCCGCCATTTAATTTTTTGCAAATGTCAAATCAAATTCTGGTTCGCTCAACTAGAAAATTCCTCTAATTAAAGTTGCTTGATCAATCAATCTCTGTGGGATTCAACCACACTCTATTGTGAGTTTTTACTTGACGACAAATTCGGTACATTTGCTGAAGAAAATTTGTGAGAGACAAGTTTTCGTGCGTATCAAGTTTATGGCGCCGTTGCCGGGGATTGATTTTGTATCAACAATGATTAAGTTAGAGGATCACTAGATTGAGCATTTTTTTATTCTGTTGATTTAAATTTCTGTTTGAGCAATTTACTTTCGGTTGCAGTTGTTTTTATTCCCATCCCTTTAACCCCTTTATTCCAGTTGTTTACACTCTGTTTCACTCACCCACTAACTGTTCGATATATTGCATCACTCAACAGTAATTTTTTTTGACACTAGTGCTTTCTGCATCTATTTCCTTGCTTGTGCCTTGTTGGTTGTATGACAGGAAGAAGAAGCGGGGCTTCAAATTTCTTTGATTCTGAACCTGAGAGGACCTTCCTTAGATTAAGGAGGGAAGCAAGAGAAAAGAGAGTAGTTGGTGCTGAGGAAGAGGAAGAGTACTTTGAACCAAACATGGAGGAGAATATGGAGAACCATCATGAAGAAGAGGCTCACAACCATGGCAGAGAAGGTCTAGCAAATCATGCTAGGCAAGAGAGAAGAGTTCTGGGTTCTTACATCAACTCAAACCCAGGAAACTGTGGGAGTAGCATCCAAAGGCCAACCATACATGCCAACAACTTTGAACTAAAGCCACAGCTCATCACCCTTGTTCAGAACAACTGTTCATTCGGAGGGAGTGTCCAAGAAGACCCCAATCAATATCTAACCACCTTCCTGAGGATATGTGACACTGTGAAGTCTAATGGTGTTCATTCTGACACCTATAGACTACTTCTGTTCCCTTTCTCACTCAAGGACAAGGCATCTAAATGGCTGGAGTCCTTCCCAAAGGAGAGTTTGGCAACCTGGGAAGATGTGGTAAACAAATTCTTGGCAAGATTCTATCCTCCTCAACGGATTAACAGGCTGAGAGCTGAGGTGCAAACATTCAAGCAGCAGGATGGTGAGACTCTATATGAAGCATGAGAGAGGTTTAAGGACCTAACAAGGAGGTGTCCACCAGATATGTTCAATGAATGGGTGCAGCTACACATTTTCTATGAAGGTCTTTCCTATGAATCAAAGAAGGCAGTAGAGCACTCATCCGGGGGATCTCTGAACAAGAAGAAGACCATTGAGGAGGCCATAGATGTCATTGAAACTGTAGCAGAGAATGACTACTTCTATGCCTCTGAAAGAGGAAACACTAAAGGAGTGATGGAGATAAACAATGTGGATGCACTGCTGGCCCAAAACAAGCTCATAACCAAGCAGCTGGCTGACCTCACCAAGAAGATGGAGAGGAACCAAGTAGGAGCAATCACCACCTCATCAACAACCCAAGAAGAAGTGAATGAAGAAGCAGAGGGTAGTCAGGAACAAGCCAACTACATTGGGAATTCACCTAGGCAAAACCATGATCCATACTCCAAAACCTACAACCCTGGATGGAGAAACCACCTAAACTTTGGGTGGGAAAATCAACAAGATCAAAGCCAGGATCAAAGACGACACAACCACAACAACAATGAATCCCACCAACATGCCACACCTAGACCATATCAGCACCCACATAACCACCCCTATCAACACTTCTACCAAAGCCAAACTAACCTTTCGCATCCCTCCAATCTCAACTCACCATCACCTTCTGATGACAGGCTCTCAAGGATTGAGAACTTACTTGAAGGCATATGCAAAGAGATTCAAGACAACAAGGTGTTCAAGGAGGAAGTGCGAGCCAATTTTAAGAACCAGGGAGACACCATCAAGAGGTTGGAATCTCAAGTGGGTATCTCTCTGAGCAGATTCCCAAACTACAGATGGATTCCCAAGTGACATAGAGAAAAATTTGAGAGGTGAAACAAAGAAAGTAAGATGGAAAGATTGCAAGATGGTCACTACAAGTGATAACGAGACTGAGGACAAGCCAAACAAGCCGCCAGAACAACCTGGAGATACCTCAGCAGAGAAGAAGAAAAAAGATCACCAAGAACCAAAAATCTCACAACAGGAGCTGCTGAGACTCTATGCACCCTTTCCCCAACTACTCAATGGTGCTGTGAAAAAGAGAATATACTCAAGATTTCTTGACTTGTTTGCATCTCTGCATGTAAACATACCATTCATCAAGACCATCCAACAAATGCCTGCATACATCAAGTATATGAAGGAACTGCTTCCCAAGAAAAGCTCACTCAAGGGAGGCCAAACTATAGTGATGAACAAGGAGTGCAGTGCCCTCATTCAACCAGAGTTACCTACAAAAAGAAAGGACCCAGGGAGTTTTCACATCCCCTGTGCCATAGGAGAAACAATGTTTGATAAAGCACTTTGCGATTTGAGAGCAAGCATCAACTTAATGCCTTTATCCCTTATGAAGAGGCTGCAGATCAATGAGATAATGCCCACAGATGTAGTCATCAGGCTAGCTGATAAAACTCAAAAACAAGCAATAGGAGTGGTGGAAAACGTGTTGATAAAGGTTGGGAAATACTTTCTTCCCACAGACTTTGTCATATTGGACATGGAAGAGAGTCACACTCACCCAATCATATTGGGAAGACCATTCCTAGCTACAGCCAGAGCACTCATAGATGTGGAGCGAAGGGAGCTAATCTTGAGGATCCATGATGAACAGCTCACCTTCACTATTTTCAAACACTCACAAGAAACAGATCAAGAGAACAAGGAACCGAGGAAGGATCACAGTGAGATACTGAAGGAAGAAACAAGCACTGAAGCACAACCAGCACATCTGGGAACTCCCTTGATTGATGAACAAGGCAAACAGCAACTGCCACAGCTCAAAGAAAATCAGGAGGAACCTAAACCACCAGAATCATATGAGACCAGTAACCACATTGCCTTAGAGGAGGAGGTCACAAAGAGTAAGACAACATCACAAGGAACAAAGAAGAAGGTACCAAGGAGGTGGAGGAACAAGAAGATCCCTATCGAGGACTTCTCTCCAGGGGATAAAGTGATCTCAGCTTACTTCCCAGATATCCCCCCTGATCTCCCCACTATACCATCTCAGTTACCTAAGGTCTTCACTATCAACAGAGTTCTCTCCTTGGAACATGTAGAGATCATTGATACAACCAATGGATATAAGTCCACAGTAAGAGGGGAGGACTTGAAGCATTATCAACCTCCCTGATGAAGGGGAAACGTCAAGCTAGTGACGCTAAAGAAGCACTTCATGGGAGGCAACCCATGTTTTATATGCTTTTAGAAAATAGTGAATAAGTCAATATCCATGAATTCCAAACCAAACTTGACAAACACTTGGTGAAATCCTTAGTATGCAGTATATAGTGAAGATTAAGTTTGGTATTCAGAGCATGCCAAGAGAGCATGAATGCAACTCAGAGCATGCTAGTCTTGGAGCCTTGAACAAAACTCTTTCATCACAATGCTACAAACTAAGTTTGGTGTCACCCAAGGTGCCACCAATGTGCATATAAGGATACACAGTTAGTTAGTTAGTTGGTGTTCATGAATAAACAATCTAGTTCTTTTTCTTAATTATTCTAGCCGTAAAGTTTAATTTCTCAATGATATTAATTTTTCTTATTTTATTTTTATAGGAAAAGGGAAAGGAGCATTGAAGGGGATTGATTGGACAATTAAATGAGGAAGGTTCGGACACCACAAAAGGAGGGTACAACACACGTGCCCCAAGGGGGAATGCATTGAAAAATGTTGCCATGCAACATTGAAAGAATGAGACCCTTGAAGACCAAACCAATCTCCCTCATAAAGATGAGGATCCTTGTGCTCATGCCCTGCAGAACCCTATCCGTTCATCATACACCAACCCCATCAATCCACACCTTTCATCCACACACCACTTCCCTATATAAGTGGTTGCACTAAGTACACCCATTAACATTCCAAATTCACTCCCCACACTTCCCATTCTCGAAAGCCAAAACTCTCCCCCTTCATTGCACCAAATTTTAACCCAACCAAATTCCCTCGCCTATCCATACCTTCACCCACATCCTACTTATGGCATCTCCAAGCTCTAAGAGAAGAAAGGGAAAGGAACCTATGGAGCAACGTCAGTTCAATGCAGGGAGATTCAAAAGTGCATTCCATGAGCTTGAATTTGAACGGATAAAGCTCAAAAAGGTACTGCCCGAGTTAACTTTCCAAATCAATGAGGACGATTGCCCACATATTCGGGAGAAAATTGAACAAAGAGGGTGGCAAAGGCTCACGAACCCAGAGGGAAAGATCAATGCAAACCTCATCAAAGAGTTCTATGCAAATATGGTTAGAGAAGACAAAACCAAGGCCCCAACCTTCAAAAGCTACGTAAGAGGAAAGGAGGTGGACTTCAGCCCAAATGCTATAACAAGAACTCTTCACCTGAAATCACCACATTTTGATGAGCTCAGTTATCATGCAAGGATAAGTAAGAGCCCTGACAATGATGAGCTCACAGAAATCGTGACTGGCATATGTGTTATAGCAGCTGACTGGGAAAGGTATGCAGATGGGAGACCCCAGTTCATCAAGAGGGGAGACCTTAGCCCGGAAGCCAAGGGATGGTTTGAACTCGTGAGGAGGTCTATCCTCCCAGCTGCAAATAATTCAGAGGTCAATATTAATCGAGCTACTATGGTACATTGCCTAGTACAGGGTGGAGAAATCAATGTGCATGAACTCATAGCTGAGGGGATTCAAGAGTCGGCTGAGAAGGTCGATTCGGGTGCTAGGCTTTGGTAACCCAGCACCATTCTCAGATTGTGTACAAAAGCCAAGGTAGTCTTCGAGGATAGCAATCCAGACTGGGTGAATCCTGGGAGGCTAGTTACACTCTAGCGTCTGATCTATACTACTCCCGCCCAACAACAAAGAAGACCCCAAATAGGAAAGCGAAAAGTGAAAGAAGGAGCTCACCAAGAGGAGTCTCATCAGGAAGAATATCAACAAGAAGAACATCATGACCCAACCAACTTGAATATGAATTACCTTCTAAGAGCCATTGAAGATTTGGGGATGAGACATATGAAAGGACAAGAACAAATACTACGCCTTCAGTCTAACTGGATGAGCCAACAAGAGGAGTGGCAGAAACAACAAATGGAGCAGCAACAGGAACACTACTCCCAACTCACTCAAGCCATCCACAAAGTTACAGAGAGGCAAGAACGTCAAGATAAGCTCTTGCAAGAACTCAATCAGCGGCAAATAGCTCAGATGAAAGCATTCAATGAGTTCAATGTACTTAATGAAGGACGGCAACTACATAGGGAGGAGTTCAACGTAAACACTCAAGCCAAGTTAAACTACATGTCTAGTCATATGCATCATCTACACTATGCTATCCCTACATATGATGAGGTCCAAAAAGATTTTGTAGAACAAGAAGAAAGGAAGGTGAAACAGCATAAGGAAACACTAAAGAAGAAGATGGAAGATGGTAGTTTCTGGAAGAAGTTGATTGGAAAAAGCAAAGGGAGTGGGAGTACGAGCACTCAAGAAGGACACAAAGAAGACAAACAAGGAGGGGAGCATGGGCATCCACATGAGTAAAAGGTAGTGGAGTTCCTTCTTTGATCCATCTTTTTCTATGCTTTAAATAAGGAAGATCTTGTATGAAATAGAACATGCTTCCATGTTAGTTTGAACCTTTTTCAATTCTGTCTTTTAAATTTTTTGTTGATTAGGGCTGTGTTTGCTAGTCTGAATGTCATTACTGCATCATTTCCTTACTTACTTGTATGCTTGTCCTTGTGAATCAAATGAAAAGAGAATGAGTGTTTTATAAAAGACCAGAGTGGAGTTCATACTATGGAGTAAGTTCCTAAGTTTGTGGTGTAGTCATAAGTTAGCTAAGTTGGTTCACCAACAAGGTGGGAAGACAACTATCTGTCTTAAATCATATGCTTTGAACACACCCCATGAGACTAGCTAAATAACAAGATCCTAATAAGAAAAAGGGAAAGAACAATTAAAGTGAAGAATAAAAGAAAAATAGCAAGAAAAGAGGCTGGGCACCAAGGGTTTGAGTTTTGAGGGATGTGTCTGTGGTGTTCTTGTACCAAGGATCTGCTTGGATTACTAAGCTCTCAGGGGTGCTTTATCACCTGGTAACTTGGGTTAACTAACCCAGGATTATCAGCTGAAAGTCCACTATCAAGAGCAATCTTTGCTACAGAACATTTAGTAGCCCAAAGAGGTGCTGGACACCAAGACCTCAAGGAAAGAAAATAAACAAACCATGTGCCTGTGGTGTGTATGTATGGGGGAGAGACTTGAGGAAGTAAGTCCTTAGGGGTGTTTCAACACCTAGCACCTTGAACCAACTGGTTCGGGAGTGTTGGCTGAAAGCTTATTTTAAAGAGTTGTCCCTTTACAGAGCACTTAGCCTAAGAACACAAATAAGCCCTGAATTGACAAGAAACAAAAGGGATCAATGAATAAAAGTCTCATGGGATGCAAGTAAAGTGAGTATTCTAGGACATGATAAAGGTCTGAAAGCCAGTGAAGGAATGAACCTAAGTTGCTATGCATGAAACCACCATAAAACCAGGGACATGACTTCCACAAGAATGACTCATTTTCTCTTGGAGTTCCATTCATCATTCTCTTGTTCCAGTACTTGCTTAGAGACAAGCAAGCTTTAAGTTTGGTGTTGTGATGCCAGGGCATTTTGGCCAGTTTCACTGACCTTTTCTTTACTGTTTTTAAGGTAGTTTCATGCATTTTCTTAGAAAATAAGCTAGTTTTGGGTAGATATTCACTTACATATTGATTCAAGCATACATTGTGCACTTTACATGATTCCATGAGAATTTTGCATGAATTATATGACAAATTAGATGATGCATGACTCATGACTTGGACTAGAACTTTGATGCACTTTGTTGCTTGATTTCAGGACAAAGGAAGCAGAGAAGAACCACGTTAGCAGTCATGTTAGTCCCACTAACGTGACCTCTAACGTGGAATGGGTGCTAACTTGCAAAGTTAATGAGAAAGGTAATCACCAATAACGCCCTCGAAGCCATCATAAGCCCACGTTAAGAGTCACGTTAACTAAGTTAACGTGAACTCTAACGTGAACTCTAACGTGGAAGAAGACAACAAGGCCAACGTTAGTGACACTCTCCTTTGTCATTAACGTTGGACCAAGCTCATAATTGGCCACGTTAGTTGCCACGTTAACTTAGTTAACGTGGACTCTAACGTTAAGAAGCAAAAGAGAAGCCAACGTTAGTGACATTCACCTTTGTCACTAACGTTGGCCAAGCCTCCATAAGCCACGT